>NC_050447.1:123108984-123341484 GCF_903995425.1 Onychomys torridus | reverse complement strand
TACGATAACCAGAACCTGGAAACAACCTAGATGCCCTTCAACTGAAGAATGGATAAATAAAATGTGCTACATATACACAATGGAGTAATACTCAGCAGAGAAAAACAATGACATCATGAGGTTTGCAGGCAAATGGATGAATCTAGAAAAAAAAATCATGCTGAGTGAGGTAACCCAGACTCAGAAAGACAAACGTGGTATGTACTCACTCATAGGTGGAAACTAGATGTAAAATAAAGGATGACTAGACTGCTACTCACAACTCCAGGGAGGCTACCTAGAAAAGAGGACCCTAAGAAAGACACAGGGATCACCCAACAACAGAGAAATGGTTGAGATCTACATGAGCAAACTGGACGTGAAGGGGGGATAATGAAGGGCAAGGGTTGAGGGAAAGAGAGCTTAGAGGAGCAGGAGATCACAGTTGGATCAAGAACAGAGAGGGCGAACAAGGAAAAAGAGAACATGATAAATGAAGACACCATTGGAATAGGAAGAAGCAAAGAGCTAGAGAGGTCCCCAGAAATCCACAAAGATACCTCCACAATAGACTACTGGTAATGGTCGAAGGAAAGCCTGAACTGACCTACTCTGGTGATCGGATGGCCAAACACCCTAACTGTCGTGGTAGAACTCTCATCCAATAACTGATGGAAGCAGATGCAGAGATCCTCGGCCAGGCCCCAGGTGGAGCTCCAGGGGTCCAATAGGCGAGAAAGAGGAGGGATTGTATGAGGGAGAATTGTTGAGACCAAGACTGGAAAAAACACAGGGACAAATAGCCAAACTAATGGAAACACATGAACTATGAACCAATAGCTGAGGAACCCCTAACTGGATCAGGCTCTCTGGATAAGTGAGACAGTTGATTAGCTTGAACTATTTAGGAGGCACCCAGGCAGTGGGACCAGGACCTGTCCTTAGTGCATGAGCTGGCCTATGGAACCTGGGGCCTATGCAGGGACACTTTGCTCAGCCTGGGTGAAGGGAGGAGGGGATTGGACCTGCTTGGACTGAATCTACCAGGTTGAGCTGAATCCCCAGGAGAATCTTTGCCCTGGAGGAGATGGGAATGGTGGGTGGGCTGGGGGGATGGTGGGGGAGGGGGACAGGAAGAGGGAGGACAGGGGAATCTGTGGCTGATATGTAAAATTAAATTAAATTACAAAATAAAATAGTTTAGATACACTATGCCATCCCCAGTTCAGTCTTGTAACATGAATCTTAAAGCGTTCTTATTAATAAGAACAAACCCAAGGCAGGTTATTGGGGTGAATGCTGGAAGATCAGAGAAGCAGAACAAGCCACGGCTATCTCACCTTGCTAGTTCCTCAGGTGATCCTGTTTCCCCAGGCTGGAAACTTCTGAGTCCTCCTCCACATGAATCTCAGCTGAACTGTGTTGCTCCAAAACCTGAACGCTTAACCAACCAAATGCTTAACTAACTACATGCTTTACTCACTTAGTTCCTGGTTCTCATGCGTTATATACCTTTCTCTTTCTGTCCCCACTCCCTGGGATTAAAGGTTGGGTTTCTGGGATTAAAGGCGTGGGTCACCATGTTTAGCTGTTTCTAAAGTGGCCTTGAACTCAGAGATCCCACTAGCTCTGCCTCCCAAGTGCTCAGATTAAAGGCGTGCACCACCACCGCCCAACTTCTGTTATGGCTTACTCTTCCCATTTTCTAGCCACCATTTTTGGCTTTGTTCTAGTGGCTGTCTGTTCTCTGACCCCAGATATGTTTATTTCAGGGAACACACAATATTTCAGGGAACACAATACCCACCACACAGTCTCTAATGAATTGTGCTTATGGTTCAAGATATGACTGCTCAGCTTGCTGGTCCTGCTGCCATACCTTCCATGCTTCCCCTCCATGATGAACTCTCACCCCTCTGGAACTGAAAGCCCAAATAAACCCTTTCTTATATAAATTGCCTTGATCATGATGTTTTATAACAGCAATGCAAAAGTAATAATACCTTTAACAAATGACCTCATTTTCAATTAACAAATATACACATTTTATGTACTCAGATAAATATATGCCATCAGTGTAAATACCCAAGACATAGAGAAGTATTACCCATATAACATTTAAATTACAAATATAAACCACTCATGGATCCAGAATTATCTCTAGCTGCTAGAAAACACTTCCTACAGCATCAATACTAACACATGACTATATTATAAACCCCAAGGCAGCAAATAGTTGCTACACACTTGCCTGTGCAAATGCATAATCACATCTATCCATCAAATACACACATTCTTGCTTATTTGCTGTATGTATACTCACTATTCCTTATTTACCATATATAGAGCAACAGAGAACATTCATTCAAACTACCATGACACTTTAGTAAACATTCTGTCACCTAAATATTCTCCACACAAAAATATGGTCACATATAGAAAATATAAACATTCACAAGCCATACAAGAAAATACAAATTCCATACCCATGTATTTCTCCACCAACATCAGACATTTATATAACACTTCAAATGTGCAAATATATCTGCCCCCATACTCACCACTTACATGAATGTGATGACACACTTTGAATATCCACAATGAAATAACTCCTCCACCTTTCAAATGTAGAATCATATGAACCTGACACTACAGAAGGACAAATCTACTCTACAAGCCACCCTCCCTGCTAAAAAAAAAAAAAAAAAAAAAACTGTCACACCCTGTCTTCACATACTATAGTCTTCACATACTATAAACACAATAGACAAATCCTGTAACCATCCATGGCATTCCAAACATACAAATAATCCTTCATTTTCCCCAAACAATATTCTCCCTTTTGTATTGCCACAGAAATATGCATGATTTCTTTAACATTGTCCACATGCACTTATTTCTTGCCCAGGGTGAATATATTTCTTCCAAAGTCCACAACAAACAAAAATATTCCAATTTTCAAGGGAAAAAAAGAGATAAAATATTTCCAAACCCATATTACAAATACCTAACCCCAAGTCCAAGGTTACACGCATGTTATTTCACTTTGTCTAAATACAATAAGCTCTACACACTATCAAAATCCCTTAATTCCAAATATCTAAACAAACACCATCACCCACATGAGAATACACACATCAGATTCTCACCACTCATAATCCAAAACTACAAATTCATACACAATGCCCAATTTATGTCCTAAAAATTATACAGCAAATTATACATACTCTGAGTTACTCCCCATAAGGTCAGCAAGCATAGCACCACATTATACATGAGAATACTCATTTCAAAAATTAAAACACTTTTCACCTTCTTGGTCTCAAAATCATACACACACACACACACACACACACACACACACACACGATTACATAATAGTCACACAAATTTAATAATAAAATAGTCTTTGTTGTAAATTCCTTTTATTCATCTTATTTCACATAATGCTTTTCTTGATTATTGCCACCCTTAAGGTCCAAAAGGAGATGCAAAGCTGAATTTAAAAGGCTAGTTATTCAATTGTGAAAAGTCACTAACATCAATGTCAATTAATGGAGCTGCAACATGAAGGCTGTATTTCTGGCTGATATTTATGCTTGCATGTCAAAAGTTCACCCATTTTTCAACAACATGAGAAATTTGTTTGCTCAACTAAACAATGCTTTCCAACACTTAGAAAGCTTCCTGAGAGTATAGGGGGCACAGACAAGGCATGCTTTCAAAGTGCACACCTCATTTATTAACTCTGTCCATCCGCCCCAACACACACATCAAAAGCCAGACAGCCTACAGAATGATGGAAAGAAGCCCTGGTCTGGGCACTTGCCAATGCCAGTGGTGTAAAAACTCCCAGGCTTCAGGCTGGCCCCAGGAGGGCACTCAGTCATTCAGGGCCACACTACGTACAAGATACAAGGAACTAACAGTCAAGGGTAGCGACAGTGGTGACTGCATGCTCAGAAAGTTAGGCTTGAGTTTCAGTTACCTTTTTCCCTGTAACGGACTATGGACGCCGCCATATTCACCGAACGATAGGAGGCGTGCTCGCGCCAGCATCCTGCACGCTCGTGAAGGCGTGCTCGTGCCCTCTTCCACGCTTCCATCTGAGCGGGTGCACAACGGACAGATGCAGGGAGCCGACGGCAAGCAGCTCGCGCTGGAACTCCAATAGCATGCACAAACAGGAGCGCTCAGGTGAAGCATGGAGCTTTGTGGGAGAGGAAAGAATGCGTGTGGAGCATCACCCTCCCGGCGCCCCGCGCCCCGCTCCCCGCGCCCCGCCTCCTCACAGAACCTGGGCGGTCCTCCCTCCTTAAAACCAGGGATTACAGACCTTCCACTCATGCACTTAGCATCCTCACCGAAAACTGTTGAAGAAGTCTGGCTCCTTCTGCACCCAACGATTTGAATGGCATTTGTCTCCTCTGCACCTTTCAAAGAACAGTGTGCTCTCTCCCATACTTGCTGAAAGCTCCATTAAGGAACACTTCTAGACAAAATTTAAAAAAAAAAAAAAAAAAAAATCAGACCCAGGAAACACTCTGAGACATGATTTGCCTGCCTCTAGGGTCCTTCCTATGACATCCACTGTGTTAAAATCTACGTCACAAGGGGAGCTTCTGCCAATAAATGTCAGTTCACAAACGTTTCCTGTGAAATTGGTACCATTCTACCTTTAATTGAGACTTGATAGTCTGGGTCCCTCTTAACCTCTCTTCCTGTCCCAGATCTCTGCCACAGCAGGAACACTACTGACTCCTTCCTACCAGGAAGTGGGGGGCTTGCCCCAGCAGCTCCTGCAGCAGCTTTCTGGATTCTCAGTCCACGCCCCCCCCCCCAACCATTTCCTAGCAACCCTCTTGTCACAAGGCAAATGAGATTACTGTCTCACAGCCTTATGACACTGATAAAATGAGACACACATATCAAATTAGGAACCAGACAAGCTGTCTTTAAGGGGTGCTACAACCATACCCTCACACAGGAAGGCACTTGCTCCTTCAGTTATGATGCTGTATCATCATCAGAAAATGTCACAAGTCAAATACATATTTAATTTACCAAACCTCCAAGCATTGTACCTAGCATGATCCACCTTATTCATGCTCAGAATAGTGTCTATAATAGAGCAAAATTGTCTACTGCAAATTATTTTTATAAAGGACTATCAAATATTTCATGCTACTAAAAACTTGCATTTGGTGTCTTTGCAATTGGTGTCAAAAACTCTTCAATATGCAAAATGCAAACAACTCACCACAGTGTAGAACATTTGAATCTTTTACCCAACATGTATTATGATGCCATCTCCAGTCTGTGCAGTGATCAGACTACAAATGCAAATATTGTTTGTTGTGAATGCCTTTTGTTTTAGCATCCTAACATTAACAATTTCTAAGGCAATTAAGTCAGAAATAGTCTTTTCCTGCAACCAGAGAACATGATTCCAAGAAGACCAGCATATAAAAAAACAAGATGGAAGTCTACAGCTAGTGAATCCAAGATCATATTGGAGCATAAGATGGGCACATGCACACACAGAAATCAGTACTGAGCAATGGTAAATGGAATCCTGGCTTTTTCAAAATGTACACGGGGGTTTCTATGCCTAGAAAATGAGGGCCCTAGGAATGTTAAGCCTCTTTGTCTTGGAGTGAAAGAATGTTTTCTCTTTTCTTGTCCCTCTCATTTAACCATGTTTCCATTGAGAAGCTCAGGGGGGCCTACACATTATTTTTTGTGGTGAGAACGTATTTTTAATCATCAAATGTCTGTTTACAATAAAAGGACTCAGTACCACTGATCCAGAGAAGGTATTTCAGTTTTGAGTCCTGTGGACTACATATCCTGAGTGAAGCCTTGATGGGCTGGCACCTCTAGCAAAAGGGGATGGCGAATGAGACTATCATGCTACAGGGTGCAGCCATCCCAGCACTGCACTGGCTGGACACACAAGAGCTGCTTCATAAAGAATGGCATGCACATGGCAAGAAGATCCATGGATCCCCTGAGCTCTTATTTTCAAATACGTCCAACTCTGTTACTAGACCCTCTCCATGAGTCTGCATATATGTTCTAATTTGTTGAGTAAGTGTAAACAATGTAAAAAATGTTCAAGAGCCTTCCCTCTCTAGGATGGATGCAGAACTCAGGACGAAGGGAATGGAACAAGGTCTACTGAAGAAATGAAGGAAGAAGCATCAGTGCCCCCCGTGTGCTGCGTCTATAAGAAACCATCTAAAATGTTCCTAGAGGCAAACACCAAGCATGTGCAACCACCTCCAACAAGGATGCATCCTTTGAACTGACCCCAAGGTTCTCACGCACCTGCCGCAACCCCTTACGGAATGTTCCCTGGCCCTGTTTTACTCTCTGCCCCTCCCCCGCTTCAGAATGTTAAATGCCACATTCTGGAGCTGTTGACTTTCAAACTTTTCTCAGCTGGGGCTGGCTCTCTTGAGCATCTGTCACACATTGGCGACTGTCGGTGTGATTTCTCTGAGTTTTCTCACCATGGATCCTAGCAGACAGGCATGGTTACTGTCCAAGCCTGTAGGAATAGCTTCAGAAGGTAAGCCTGGAGTATCAGGGTATGGGACCTGACTCCCTGCCACGGGCAATTTAAATTTGATGCTATCAATGATTGACTGGACCAGGAGAGGGGAGGGGAGACAGCTCTGGACTTTGGCAAGGGCATCTCACCTTAGAGACGGACAAAGCTTACGGCAGGGTGAACAGAGTCCATGGTGGAACTAAGTTGCCGCAAAGAAATACACTGGATCAGGAGATACTATGAGAGGCCCCAGACTGGCTCCTCCTGTGTGGCAGGCAGGTCTCCTGAACACAGGTCATAGGTGTGGTAGGATGGTTCACTGTGGTGGCCCAGGGAAGGCTCCTGGGCAACAGCTGAGCTCTGGGTCATTTCTCTAGGCTGCTGGAACTTGTGGTATGAGATTATGGATCCCAGGAATTTAACTGGGCCACCTTAGACCTTGGGAGAACAGTGCGGACTAGGCAGGAAACAGCTAGGCGGGGTCTTCTCTGTGAGGATGGAGGTTATTTCATCAACTGGCAGCCCAGAGTCCCTCATGCCTTACGACTGAGGGAAGGCTTCTCCTTCACCAGGTAGTTGATGTTTTTGATTCTTCTGAAGCAGAGCAGTTAGGAAATATCAACTAACAAAGAAATGGGTGGCTGTTCTTAATTTCTAGACCTACTTTTTCAAATATCAGTTTAGAGGTATTGTCTTGGGACTATCTGTGCACTTCCCTTAGCCCAGCATGTAACTGTAATGGGAAGCCCCTCTTCCCTGACATGGAGTGCTGTTGGTTTGGGTGGGTTCTGAGGTGGCTGGACCCTTTTCCAGAGACTTTAGAGAAAAGGGTTTGTCTTGGAACATATTCTGTGTTACTGTTAAGCAGAGCTAGAATGGTTGTTCTGGGGTTTTGGACTTGGCTCTCTTTGAGGGGGCTCTCATGAGTTGCTGTTGAACAGCAATGAGCTCCAGGGAATTATGTCTCACTTGGCACCTAATCATTCCCTTATATTGGTGGGAGACAACAAGAAAAGGACCACATGTGGTTTTCATTTCATGGCTAATTGTGACAATGCCAGTAGCTGTGGTAATCCCCAGAAGCCTCCAAACAGCGCCTCCACTCACCATTCCCTGGCCCTTCCACGGCCATTACCAGACTTGCTAGGGCAGGGTGTCAGGGAACTGCATGGCTGTCTTACACACCAGTGCTGTGGGAAGAGCTCCCAACCATGGTGGGGACCAATGACCATCAGGGCAGTGTGGGGCTGCCAGAATCTATCCCATTGCTGTTTCTCATGGGAGGCATTAGGGGAGGGAGCAGCAGCATGCTACAGGGTCACCTCCAGGATTCCAGAGTGCTAACTTGGAGGGTTGCACACAGATGTTTTTGGTTTGTTGTGCTGGAGTAGAAAGGGAGGGAGGTTTGAGAATGTGGGAGGAACACTCAGAAGGGGATGAGGTCAATATCTGAAATCTGCCACCTTCACAGAGGCCCTTCTAGAAACTGGCCCTCATTGATGGTGCCTTGTCTCCTGTGAGCATAATCACTGGGATGGTAGTCCAGACCAAGTCAAAGAGATCCATCTCTGGGAAGACAGCTAGAACATTGATGAGTTTTCTGCCAGGGATTCCAGAAAAAGCCTCTCAGAGGTGGGAAAACTGAGGGCTCCTCTCCACAGACAGGGATCAGGGAATCTTGGTGGATGGAGAGGAAGATCCCTGCTGGAACAGTGCTCAGCCAGATGAACCCAGCATGGAATTCCCTCAGGGAAATCTGCAAACAGTACAATCTCCTCTTCCCCATGACCCTCTCCCACTTTCCACTACCAGGACCACAGAGTCCTCCTCTGCCCTTTCACCTCTTCCATCCACTCTCTCCTTTATCTTCACAGCATCTCCATTGGGACAGAACATGACTGTGAGCCCCGGTGCATCCATGCCTACATTTGCTACCCTGCCTGTTCTCCCACCTGCCCCCCAACCAGCACCCCAGTTATTCTGGGAGCCTCCAGCACCCCTCATGACTGCAGGCATCTCTCCCAGGAATCCTCTAGTGCTGTCCGCCTTGCCTGGAATGTCTATGGTGGCAGAAAATGGAAGCACTGCCCTGGGTACAGCTGTACCTCTGAACATTGTACAAGTTGGGACACCAGGCAGGCCTGTCCAGCCTGTGCACAATGCCAACATTGTCCTCACTCAGGTGCCCCTCAATTGTAATGTCCCTGGGACCCAAGGTGGTGGTATGGGGCACCCTGCTTCACTCATCATGACAACACCTGCTGTAAACACCTTCATAAATGCTCGAATTGCTTCAGCCATCCAGCCTCAAGAAGGAACATGGGTCCTGGGCCCTCATCCACCGACCACACAGCCAGTCGTCCCGCTGGTTCCTGTCAGGTCCCCAGTGAACTCAGCACCACCCGCAAAAGGAGCATATGGGGAGAGTGGTCCAGCCAATGTCCAAACCAACTCCCCAGAAAACTACTTGTCCAAACCAGACAGCGTCTATGGGAACTTCCGGCGCTGGCAGCACATCAAGACTCTGGTCCAGCGGCACCTGTCCCAGACTCCTGACGTGGCAGCTTTCTCCTGCTTCCTCATGTGAGTGTTACCTGTGCCTGGAAGGTCCTATTGGGGCTTCAACATGATGAGTGTAAGGTAGACAAGGAAGGTGCTAAAGGTGATGGGGCCAGTCCAGAGAGTCAGATTCTGAGGGACAGCAATGTCACACTAGGGATCCTGGAGTCCCGGGAGTGAGGATTTGGATTTAGGCCTTTCATTCCATTTGGTAGTTCTTCTCCTTAACTTTTTACCTTCTAGCATCAACATAAGTGTTTAGTGTTGGGGATGGGAAAGAGGGCCAGACTCCAGGAAGACATGCACATTTGTCCCCACCCCAATGTTCTGGGGAATTCCCCTTAGGCCGGCAGGCTCCAGACCTGCACTGGGGAAATCTTTGGTCTCTTTGCTCTGTACTGATCCTCAGCAGTTATCTGCACCATTGCCTCAGTCATTAATCCTGGGTTCCAGGTCATTCTGTGCATTTTGTCAGTCAGCTCAGCCTCATGACCAGGCAGACCAAGAAGACTCCAACCACAGACACTGTATTTTCACAGTTCTGGACACTGGATACCCAGACAGGACCTTGAAGGGTCAGTTCTGATGAAGTGTCCTTGGCTGTCTCACAGAACTCAAAGAAAATTTGGGGGAGCCTCTTCTTCCTTCCAAGAAGAGAACTACCCCATCCTGGGAGCCCCGTATCATGACCTAAGCCTGGCTACCACACAAGGCCCCGTGTCCAGTGACTTCACTTCGACTTTGTCATCCATACTTCCATGTCGGGAGCCTAAACCCCACTCATTCTTCCACACAGAGAATTCACGTGGCAGCCAGGGAAACAGACATAGATCTTTGTATTGGTGTTTGCTGCATGGTTAGGCATTCCTAGAGGCTGACTTTACCCTGGCACGGGATACAGATGCATCTTGGGTTGGGCCTGCTGGGTCTGGAGTTGAGTGGTTCTAATGAATTACAGTCCGGTGCTTCGGTCCCTGGCCCGGAGGAAGCCCACCATGAATGTGGAGGAGGGCCTGTGGAGGGGTCTGCAGGAATGGCAGTGCACAAGCAATTATGACCGGATGATCTTCTTTGAGATGGCGGAAAAGTGAGTCAAGGGAGTCTTGAAGCAGGGTGTCGGGGAGGGGGGGAAGGGGGAAGCTGTTAAACATAGATGAGTCTGTTGAGGCAGGAGTCTTAAGTGTTGTGGGTACTGCTCAGTTGGAGCTAGGTCTAATGAGTTGTTACCCACACTCTGCCAAGAGGATTACCTAACACTTGGGCCCCTGGTGGCAATCTTGGTGTCCAGGATGCTGTTTTCACTTCCTGGAATGCTGGGCTATCTGCCCCATGGTCCCAGCAGCTCTGACCTCATTAGTCACGAGTCTATCCCCACCTTTCTTTTGAGGGTCAGAGTGGGAGAAGTGGCCCATTCCAGCCCCACGGGGTCTCCTCCAACACTGGGGGTTGTGCAAAGCAAACATGCTCCACAAGTCTTAGGCCAACTACCTGGCATGGAGCCACTGCTTTTCAATAGTAGAACCCACTGCATCTCGAGTGGCCTCAGTTGTATCCTTATGTGCCTGGAGTGGATATGAATGGAAGCATGCAGAGAGGAGAGAAGCCTCTTGCACATTCTGAGGACATGTCTCTGGTCTTTCTGCCTTTGCTCCATGTGATGCCATTGTGCGCACAAGCCAACAAACAGCTCTCAGAGGGAAGCAGCCACGCCTCTCAGCTTCCTTTCTACTCTCTCTTGACATCTCCTGGGCCCTTGTCTCCCAATTCGTTCCAGCTCTCCAGGTTTCAGTTTCAGCATCTCTGGATCTGGTCCAAGATCCCTGGTGTGCTCCATCAGTCATATCCATGGCCAGTCGGCTCTTCTATGTGGCTCTAGGCAAGGTCAAGATAGGCCTTAAGGAGGAGTCACATGAAAGCCCTACTTGGACCACCTCAAACTGATTTGATTCCTGGCAAATATCAAGGGATATAGTGTGCCCTAGAGCTGTGGTTATGTTTCAAGATCAGCAACTTTATGGGAGTGTACCAGACCACTCCAAGACCCCGTGCATGACATAATACCTTTAGTAATCTCCTGTGCTGGACCCTGGCCTCCCTCATCCCTAGGTTCACAGAATTCGAGAGTGCAGAAGAGATGGAGAATTCAAGGTTGGAGATGGAGAATTCAAGGCTGGAGGTGATGAGAGGTGTCCAGTGCCAAGTTCTTACAACCACAACAAGGCAAGATCCTCCAAGGCCCCCAGCTCCTGAGGTGGTTGAGGAACCAGGTAGGGCTCACATACCTTTAGGTCTCTATGCAGAAGTCAAATCAGTCAAAACAGACTTTTGCCCCACATGTGGGCTTCTTCCTTTAGGGCGGGGCATTTGCTATGTAGCCTGGGGTCCCCTGCAGCTCTTAGTCTTGAACTGGAGAATCCTTGAACTGGCCATGATCATTGCTCCCTAAGGACCCAAACACCATGTGATCAGGACCTGGGCACTGAGTTTTGAGAGTACCTGATGCATTGGTGGCTCCAAATGTTCTCCCATATGACTGTCCTAGGCACATCACCCTTCGCAATGTTCTATCTCACAGATGTTTAGAGAAAACTGTGTTGGCTTACCCTAGGCCACTGAAGTTCCCCTGAACTATGCTCTGCATGGCATGGCTGGAGTGGAATTGAACCCCATCCATGTATCATCATGCTCTCCTATCTCCTAGTGTGCAACTCCATGAAGGCTGTCCCCAAGACTGACCCTGCCCACCTCCCAGTACTCAGACACCAGCAGTTACAAAAGACTGAGCCTCCCATGGAAATTCCACCTGAAGCTGTGCAGGAATACATGAATATCATGGACTGGCTGGAGAGGCTTCCACAGTCACTCACAGGAGAGTCCAAGGAGGAGGAAGAGGAGAGCCTTGGGCCGGAGCAGGAAGAAGATGACTTGTACTCAGACGCAGGGCTCCTGGACTACATTGACGAGCTGTGCTCCCAGAAACACTTTGTTGAGCAAGTGAGCTGCATCTGGGGCCCTGGTGTGGACCAGATTCTGAGTTTGGCATCCTAGTCCTTGTAACAAAGCCTGCTTCCCTACCTTCAGAGTTCTCTGTCTCTCTCTATCTCTGTCTGTCTCTCTCTGTGTATCTGTCTCTGTGTGTGTGTCACTCTCTGTGTCTCTGTCTGTCTGTCTCTTTCTATTATGTGTGCATGTCTGTCCGTGTCCGTCTCTCTGTCTCTCTGTCTCGTGTGTGTGTGCGTGTGTGTGTGTGTGTGTGTGTGTGTGTGTGTGGCATGTGTGTAAGTGTTGGTTGTCATCATGACTTGGCAGCAACGTAAGACAAGATAGAGGTCCCTTTGGCTTGAAGATTCCCCCTAGCACTCAAGTCCTTTTCCTTCTGTTTATAGGTGGAGGCCATAATAAACCCCCAATTTGTGGCAGAAATCCTGTCTTCCAAACCAGAGATGGACATACTGGCTCTAATGAAGGAGCTGGAGTATGAGGAAGAACTCACTGTTAAGCAGGTAGACAGGGAAGGGTGAACACCAGGGACAGCAGGGACGGAGCAATAGATAGGCAAGAGGCAAGCAGATACCAGGCAGACCGATAGAGAGACACCAGGCAAACTGGACGGGGAAGGGAGGACCCCTATAGAGTGGGGTGCTGAGTGACACCAGGTGGACAGAAAAAGAGAGAACTCTGCTCATGAGAATCGTGTGGCCTTGACTCACCCTGACCTACAGGAAGTCAAGGCATCCTTCCTGGGGCTTCACCCAGAAAGGGACACAGGTATGGACATGACAGGGGGGTCTAGAGTACACAGCTGCAAGGAAGCAAGCATACCATCCAGCAGACCCTCAGTCTCTGACACTCAGTCAGTTGGCTAGCTCCACCCAAATGCTTCACCCCTCTCATCCTTCCAGCCTGGGCTGAGTCTTATGTGCCCATTTCCTCCTACAGCTGCTGGAGGAGCACCTGGCTCTGAAGAAGAAAGGCTATAAGAGGGCACCTCTGAACCCTGGTGCCCCTCAGATGCTTGCCAATGCTTCTGTACTGACTGACTGCCAAGGTGCAAAGAGAGATGACCATAGTCCCCAAAGAGGGGCCAGTGCACAGAAATGTTCCTCACAAATGGCTTCCTCAGACCATGAGTGTCCTGAAGCCACCAATGCAGAAATGTGGGGGCCTAGGCCTACGGTCCTCCCAAGTAGTCAGTGTTCACCCTCACTGGTAGACACCGGATCCACTGTTATTCCCTGTGGCAGAGAAGCCCATCCCCCAAACCGAGGGTCCAGGTGTGCAGTGAGCCTCAGAGGAGTTTCTGCTACTGAGGAGGCCCATGAGTCACTGGGCAGAACCATTGAGGACAAGGAGGAACTCCCCAGCCTGGCCTTCCTCCTGTGTTCCCAGTACAGGCTGGTGCCGTGGAGACTGGCCAGCCATTTGTGCCCCTATGCAGGGTTCTCTGACTCTGATAGTATCCCCAAACCCTCATCTCCAAAGATAAGGGGCCTCAGTCCTGATGCGTCTCCAATTGCCAAGTCAAAGAAGCGAGCTCTCATTGGAGGCTTGACTCCTATGGCTAAGAGATCTAGCTCAGGGCCCGGTCATGCGATGTTTGAAGGGCCATTCTCAGCCCTGGAGCTCGCTCACCCCTTGCAGGCTCAGAAGAGGAAGTATGAGTCACTAGGCACCCGGAAGAGGAAGAGGAAGAAGCGGCACTGAGCCACTAGTGTGATGTCCCCTCAAAGCAGGCAGAGATTTCACTCTGCCTCTAGCCTGCAGCCCCAGAGCAAAAAAAGACAAAAGAAAAAAGAAAAGAAAGCCAGCTCCTGCTGACCCAGGGCTGACCAGCTGGTACTAAGGGGGACACTGGAAGGTTAGAGGCACTGGGAAATAAAGGCAGGGTGAGGGGTGGGGTGAGGAGTGGAGGGTACTATCACTTTAGACGTTTGTAACTTACAATGAATAAAGGTAATTTTGTTGAAAATGGTGTTAGAGCTGTGTCTTAGTTAGGGTTTCTATTGCTATGAAGAGACACCAGGACCATAGCAACTCTTATAAAGGAAAACAATCGGCTCATTTACAGTTCAGAGGTTCAATCCATCATTGACATGGTGGGTCATGGTGGCATGCAGGCAGACATTGTGCAGAAGAAGGAGCTGAGAGCTTTACATCTTGACCTGCAGGCAACAGGAAGTGAACTGTCTCATTGGGTGTAGCCTGAGTATATATATGAAACCTCAAAGCCTACCTTCACAGTGACACACTTCCTCCAACAAGATGACACCAACTCCAATGCCTCCTAATAGTGCCGCTACCTTTGGGGGCCACTTTCTTTGAAACCACCACCGGCTGCTACATTGAGGGAGAGATAATGAGGGGAAACCTGGAGATGTCGAGCTCAAGGGTGCACAGGTGCAGGCCCAGGTCTTCCTCTAGATTTACCCACTGATCCTGGGAGAATGCAGACAAACAGCCCCTGGAATCCTCTCCTCACTCTCTCACAAAGCCTCTCTGGTTACAGGGACTACGTAGAACATTCTATTATTATCTGTGTCCTCAAAAATCTTCCCAGCATTCAGCCTTGTGGACCATTATCTCATTTCTAAAATTAGCCTAGTGACTGCATTTTTCTTACGGAGTACTTTCTGCTCCCCTAGACATGCATGGCAACTAACCCAGTCCTCAGCTAGCCAGGGACTTCTGGAGGAAAAGGCCTGGCATTTGGAGGGAGGGGCTGATAGCCAGCTGGGGAATGTTCAGCTGACACCTTTAGCTAGCTCCCATCTTACACATCTGCAAACACCATGCTCTGCTATGCTCTCTGACAGTGACAGGAAGAGCCTGTTCCTGTCAACTCTTTTGTAGACCCACTTATTTTTTTTTTCTTTATTGGAGATTTAACGTAAGAACTTTGTATGCTATACAAGCATCCCACTACTAAACTATATCCCCAGATTGCTGTGGGATGTCTTTTGTATGCTGTGAATATGTGTGGCTCCCACTGGATAATAAATAAAGCTGCACTGGTGTATGGCAGGGCAGGATGGAGCCAGGCCAAATATCCAAAAGAGACAGTGAGAGAAGAAAGGCAGAGTGGGGAGACGCCAGCCCATCATCCAAGGAGCAACATGTAATGGGACATGGGTAAAGCCACAGAACACATGGCAATACATAGATTAATAGAAATGGGTTGAGTTAAGTTATAAGAGCTAGCTATCAAGAAGCTTGAGTCATAGGCCATACAGTTTGTAATTAATATAAGCCTCTGAATAATTATTTTATAAGTGGCTACGGGACTGCAAGTGGGAGAGATTCATCCAGACCATGGGGTGAAGCAGGACCAGAGAAACTTCTGGCTACACCCGATTCTTTTGTCTTTTGAGACGAGATCTTCCTAAACTGTGCTAGTTGGCCTGGAATTCACTCTGAAGTCCAAGCACTGCTTGAGATGCTGCCACCACCTTGTAGCTGAGCTTACAGGCCTGTGCCACCAGCCCAGACTCTAGCTTCACATCCTAATTCACAAATGAAGGAAGTTCTTCAGGCCTGTGTGCACTGGGAGGCATTAAAAGAGGCCCTTGTTCATGGACTCCTGATCAGGCTGCCCCATTATGGCCAATCAGCTAAAACACCAGCTAGCCTGGCCGTGTCTGCACATAGCCAATCCTTGGCTATGTTAGAAATGGGTCTCAGAAGAGACTCATAGTAGAAGAGAAATTGGTGCAGGCCTGCTATCAGGCTAGTTCATGGGGTTTTCTTAAGCCCCATTTACCTACATAGGATCTATGTCAAGACTCTGGGCCATTTCCTGAATCCTCAGCTGTGACATCATAGAAGATGCTTTTTGTGCAATCCTGTGGTCTTTGGCCTCATCTAATCATTAAATTAATTAATCACAGTGGTTAAGACAGCACTCACCAGTGATTCATTTCTGATCCTCCTCTTAGTCCTCTCCACCCTTCAGGCCATCGTCCTTCCTTGGCATGTCCTTTATCTTAATTTACCTCCACAATCAGGGGAGGGGAGGCGCATGCACTGAATGTGCTTGTAAAGCATATGAGAATGAAATCTGCCGCTAAACAACAATGAAATCTCCCTTGTGAGGACAGGACTAAAATTCCTAATAAGCATAAGAAGAGGAATGAGTCATGATGAGTTGCTCTCTCCTTGTAGACCACTGGCACGGCACTGCATGCCAGTTCTTCATAATCTACTCAAGGAGAACCCCAGAAGCAGAAAGCACACGAGCCACGGGTCTTAGTTACCTTTCTATTCCTGTGATATACACCATGACCAAGAGTATCTTGGGGAGGAAAGGGTTTATTCCATCTTACAGATTCTATTTCACCATGCAGCGAACTCAAGACAGGAAACTGGAGGCAGGAATTAAAGCATGGGCTAGAGAGGAATACTACTTACTGGCTTACCCCTCATTGCTAGCTCAGCCTTCCTTTCATACAACCCACCTTCTCAGAGATGGCGCAGCCCACAGTGGTCTGAGCCCTCCCACATCTACCATTAAGAAAATGTTCTACAGACTTGTCTACAGACCAATCTGATGGAGACATCTCGGCTGAGGTTCCTCTTCCCAGATGACCCTGGCTTGCATCAATTTGACAAAACACTGACTACCACAGCATGTCACACTGGGTGTGGTGTTGTCATTAGAAGAATGTACCAGAGCACCCCCCTTCTTTCCATTCTACTGTTTTGGCTGGGTACTGATGCTGGTTTTCTTGGATCTCTGAGTGCTGCCTCAGAATTCACTGTACACTGGCCATCCACAAACATCCTACTTCAGTCTCTATGAGTGCCTTCAGAAAACAGGCCTCTGGCATCCGGGGTCACAGATTTAAGACATTCTCTACTGGTTTCTCTAAAAGTGCAAAGCAAAGAGACTCGTTACCTATTGTGCCAGTGGTATTCAGAGAATGTGCTGAGTAACCATAAGCACTTACATTCTGCTGCATAGTGCAATATGAAAGATTCAGTGTGTAAAGTCACGAAGGGGAAGGACATTCTAAGACTGTTTGTAATTTGTGAACTTGTGGGAATTAAACTATATGCTTCTTAATAATGCATGAGTTAAAAGAAAACCTCAAGGAAAATTAAACATTAGAACTGAGTGAATACATAAGTCCAATAAATCACTGATAAGAGGGAAATAAGTGGTGGTTAATGTCTGCCTTAGAAAGAAAAACAAATTAAGGTGTTCCTGTAGCAAAATTAGAAAAATACAACAATATAAACCAGAAAACAGAGAACAAAGAAAAGAGGAGTAGAAGCAACAAATTTAAAGTTAAAATATTAAATCAATGATACAAATAATTAGTTTTGAGATGATCAATAAAGTGCCTAATCTGTTCATAACAGTGGAACGGTAATGGAGAGCATCACATAAAAAATGCTGGCAGTCATGTAAGGAAGATGTAACTACAGGTCCTGCATAACTGCCAGTCATGTCTTTACATAACTACACGTCCCATATTCATTAAGAACATAATAGGAGAAAAAACGACACCCATACATATCATATTCATGTGCACAAGCCTCTGCACATTTGTATTAAAAACTTCCATGCAGGGTTGGGGGATGGATGAGTTTACAAAGTGCTTGTCTTTGCCCAATAAACTGGATTCCCAGAAGCCACATGAAAGTCCCAGACATGGTGGAGCACAATTGTAACTCCAGATCTAGAACGACAGAGACAGGTGGACCCTGTGTTTGATGACTAGCTACTCAAGCCTGGCTGCTGATTTCAGGCTGGCGACAATGACACCTCAGGCTGCCCCCTGACTATCACCTGCACACCATGGCACACCAACCCCAATATCAATAAAGAAATGCAAATATTTTTTTTGGTTTTTTGAGACAGGGTTTCTCTGTGTAGTTTTGGTGCCTGTCCTCCATCTCACCCTGTAGCCCAGGCTGGCCTTGAACTCACAGAGATCCACCTGGCTCTGCCTCCCAAATGCTGGGATTAAAGGCGTGCACCACTGCCACCAGCCCAGGACAATCTTATGAGAGCTATAGCTCTTTCAAAGAGCTGGACATGCGCACGCACGTGTGTCTGTGTGTGTGTGTGTGTGTGTGTGTGTGTGTGTGTGTGTGTGTGTGTGTGTGTGTGCAAACCAGATATTGGTATCAGATATCTTCATCAGTCATCATCTACCTTATCTTTTGATATAGCATTTCTCACGGGCCCTGGTTAGACTGGATGACCAAGGTGCTCCGGGGATCTGCCTGTCTCCACCTCACCACCTCACCATCACAAGGACTACAGGCATATGTTACCATGCTTAGCTTTTATGTGGGTGCTGGGGATAAAACCCAGGTCTTCATACTTGCTTATCAGGCCCTTTACTCCCTGGCACCCACACTGTATTTTTCATGGAATTGTGTACAGTCCAAAGTCTCCCTCCTCGATGACTGCACTATTAGAACTGTGTGCATGCTAACATCTTTTGCCTTGTTACTGTGTACATGCTAACATCTTTTGCCTTGTTACTGTGTGCATGCTAACAACTTTTGCCTTGTTACTGTGTGCATGCAAACAACTTTTGCCTTGTTACTGTGTGCATGCTAACATCTTTGCCTTGTTACTGTGTGCATGCTAACATCTTTGCCTTGTTAGCTTTTCTAATAGTTCTGTTAATGTCCTGGAAAAGACTGAAGATCTGAACATATGTGTATATGATACAAAACTATGAATCTGTGGAACTTTCATAAATGACCACAGGCATTTGAAGATAGTGGCACATTATAATCTCTTCAGAGAAAAAAAATGGCTCAGGGCTTTAAAGCTGGATGGCTCCAGAGAGTGCAAAAGGTGTACCACACAGAGCTTGGCAGATTGTCAGTGGGTGTAAATGAGTGTGTAAACATGTCTAATCTTTGAGACAAATAATAAGATCTCAATTACAGAAGGACAAAGAATATTCACAATAGCCCCCATCTGCAAACAATACAAATGCCCACCATTTGGGGTGCAGGGGTAATCACAGTATGGTACAGGCAGAAAGCAACAGACAGCAGCAGAGAAGCCCATATTCATGCCCTCAAGCATGTCCGTCTCTCTCTCCTCCCATGCACCTCCTTCCTTCTCTCAACCTTCTGGCCAAACTGTATTAAAATATCTTTGTGAAACATAAACTTGGCTTCATTTAAAAAACAAACAAGCAAATAAAAATGACAGTGTGAGAGCAAGGAAGAACTTTTAAAAATATGGTAGGTGAAAGAAAACGCAAATCTAAAAAGCTATGAAAGAGGTCAGTGACTCTCTGGTGCAGCCTCTTAACTGTGCAGGATTGATGACATTGAAATGGTTCTGGATGTGCAACAATAAAAAATTAATTTAAATCAAACCCATGTAACGAATCTGAAGCATGCAAGACACCTCCACCCTTGTGTTACAGCACACAGCCTCAAATTGACTCTGAACATGGAAGCTGTGCACTGTGCCCACCCAGTCACACCTAGGAACTCCAAGAAATGTTTCCTGAGACCTCTCAGGTCACATCAGAGACTCTGGTGTGTGATGAGCTGTGATACTATAATTTTTTTCTGCTCTTGCAGGAGGAACATGATGTTTTCAGTCCAGAAAACAAAGGCATTTAACTTTTTCCTGCCTTCATTTCACAGCATGTAAATACTAGATCTCTGGATCAGGGATTGTATTAGAATGTTTGATTTTTAAAAACGATGTTTTGAGTTGTTTGCTTTAGTTTCAAACAAGTCTTTTTTTTTTTTTTTTTAGTTATGTGCATTTAGTGTGGAATTCTGACAGGAAATAATGAAGACATATCCTGAGGGGGACATAACCCTCGGGTCTGGAATCCCGATGGGAGAGTGGCATTGTTCTAAATTTCCCTGACTGGAAAAGAATGAATAAATTTCTACATGCACATCACCTATCAGCTGAAGTAAGTAATTGGAACAGACATAACAACCAATGAGCTAGAAACAGTAATTAACAATATCCCACCAAATGAAAGCCCAGAACCATGTCTGAGTTAACTTGTGCTTTCTATACAGTATCATGAGTTATGGCATTCCTTCAAAACTGGCATTTGTTATACCTCAGTTCAAACACTTCCAATGGCTCACAGGAATCACGTCTTCACCAAAGATGGAGGGGCAGGGAAAGGGGACCTGGAAATTTACACTCAGTAACACTTGAATAAATGTCAATAAAATGGCTGCCATGAGATGCAGGGGAAGTGGTCCTGGCATTGGTAAAACACACAGAACATCAGTCTTTACAAGTAGGGTAGAGTCTGTGGACTGGGAAGCAGAACACACAGTCCTGTCAGTTTGTAACAGCCAGGCTCAAAATGTCAACTGTTAATTCATCACAGAGACCAAGAGGACCGTTCCCTCTCACATGTGTGTGAATAAACAGTCAATAGACTGTGGGGTACACGAGAAATACAGAACACTGGGCTGCAAACAGATACTACACACGCATATACTTTAAATTCTGGATAGACTGCACTAGAGAATCCTTAACTCTGAAACCACATACTCCATTAGGCGGTTTTTATTCATACTCTTCTGTTTGGGTGAAAACGTCCATAGGTTCCTGAACCACATTACACAGGAACTGATTCCCAACAGCAGATGGATGTCAACAAGTGGCCCACCTATCACTCCTGCTCCCTGCAGTTTACTCACCCAGCACAGAGGAAGCTTAAAGAGTCTTCAAACAGCTCACAGCAGGAGCTTTCGGGGTGCAGCTGCTCCCAAAGCTGTCTTCTCCCTAGCCTCAAACTCTGCTCTGTGGCCACTAGCATGCAAACACATGTGACTGTAGTGCTGACTGAATATAAAAACAGATATACCGTGGCGGTGCACGCTTGTAATGCAGCAGTTAGGAGGCTGAAATAGTACGATTGTAAGTTTCTGAGCTGTCTGGGCTCCCTAATGAGACCCAGTCTCAAACAACAAAAACAAACCAAAAGACCCGGTGTGTCCATACATCTCTATGTCACCAATGTGCTGGGTTTTAGCAGCTTGTTTGTTAATATCTAACACTGTGTTTAGATAACAGCAGTTAGAAATATTTCTCCCACAATGCAAATGTTCTTAGCTCTCACTTCTACATAAATTATTTTAAGTAAACTACCACAGCATAAATGAATTTCTAGACACTGAATTTCTTCCTCAGCTCTTCCTGGGCAGTTGCTAATAAAAAGAGTCACATTTCTCCCCTGAAATTACCTGAGATCACTAAGATCTTTATCCCATATTAACCAATAATTTAAACTGAGCCTGTGATGGACCAGCCTGACTCCATCTTAAGATTAGGAGCCATCTTGTTACAGGTCAAAAATTTTCATTCCTGTTTTCTGTAAAACTTGTTTGTCCACGTCTTGACCCATTTTCTGGAATTTGACATGTTCCACGAATTATACCCAGACCTCCACTCTGATAAGGTGTTCTGCCAAATGATTTTGAGATATTCGGGCAAGTTCCTATGTAAATAAATTCCTCTGGAGATCCTCTAACCTTTGAACCCCCCCCCCCACACACACACCAATCTTGCAGTTTTTGAGCTACATAAACTTCACTTTCTCTGATGTTTCATGCTGACCTTTCAAATCCTGCATTTAGGGAGAAGCAGTGGCCTGGCTATATTGTGTCATATAATAAAGCTTACTGTAAATTTGGCTAATTTAGGTGATGGTCTTTACTCTTGTTCTGTGGGATTAACACCTGATTAGGGGGTCTCTCTGGGTCAGTTGCCTCCTCATATCATATCACAAAATATCTTCAGACATCCAAGTAGAGGTAAGCTGTCTTTCCACAGACCAGTGCACTGACCTCAAAACTCCAATGACTTTTCCCTTTCCATTCAAATCCTTGTTGACCACACATCCACGGACATTTCTGAAAATGCAAATATCACTTTGTACTCCGTTGAAGAATTCAAAATACAACCTGTAAAGTCCTGTCACCTCTTATGTGGATTTTCGAATTATGGTATTGCTGCTGATTTCATCAAAAGGTGAAGTCTAGGGCTGAGGACGATTGTAGCTCATCACCACACAGATCAACACACATGAATGCACTCTCATTGGCAGAGAAATAGAAGTATAACTACATTCTAACTGAAAAAATTGCTATTCATGGTTGGAGATGATTGCTACAGGCTTCAGTATTTTCTACACAGTTACTAAGTAACATAAAAAATGACAATATGCCTCCCTCCCTCCCTCCCTCCCTCCCTCCCTCCCTCCCTCCCTCCCTCTCTCTCTCTCTCTCTCTCTCTCTCTCTCTCTCTCTCTCTCTCTCTCTTTCTCTCTGAGAGAGGATTTCACTATGTAGCCCTGACTGGAACTCAAAAGATCCACCAGCCTCCGCTTCCCTAGTGCTGGGATTAAAGGTGTGCTCAGCCATGCCAGGTCCTATTTACTACATTTTGATTAAATCACACCTATCCAGAGACTAAATCACACTAGGACAAACAAATCTTCATTTGAAACGCTTTTTGTTTGTTTTGTTTTTGTTAAACCAAACACAGAACTCCCCCCAAAGCATCTTGGGCCTCCATCAGCCTGCCCCACCCCACCCTACCCAGCTCCTGGAAGGCTTGCTGCCCAGCCCAAGTTCCTCCGAGAGCAGTTCCAGCTGCACTGCTGTGACCTGACCTGAGGCCTGCTGCATGCAAGGTCGGTGGACGTCAGATTTCTAGAGCCCCTTTAATTCTACCAGCTGCTCCAGCTGTGCCCTGCCCCTACAAAGCCCCGCCCCATCACAAACCTCGCCCCCAGCACTCTATCCCTGGTGATGCCAAGGAAGCCCCACCCAGCTCAAGCCCCACCCCTGCAACCCGCTTTCACTGGGACTGCGAATGTGTTTTGAGGATCTTGTTGTGAGGATCTTGGACTGAGAGGTGTGTGTAATATATGTGTGAAATAATCAATGAGCATGATCACACGACAAAAGCAAGGTTAGGTTTTAAACCAGCAAAATATCCCCGCAGCCCACGCACTACTCAGCCTCACCTCCGCATGTCTTGTCACAGCTGTGTATTCTGGCCGTTGCACACAGGGTGCTATTTTTTCTTACTGTTACTTCAACTCATGCTTTCCTGACACGCATAGTCTAAAACATCGTTCCATCTATGTGTATTTGGTGGCGTCTGTTGAGATCATTGGACCTTTTAAAAATGGTCTGTTTTCTAACTGTCGTTTGTTAGGATTCTTTACGTGTCTTGCATACAGTTCCTTTATTAAGTCTGTCTTCCATGATATGTTTCCTAGTGCGTGGCTTGTTTTTGTACATTATCACTTACAGAGCAAAAGTATTTACTTATTTGCAATAATGGGGATTGGCCGCAAGGCCTCTTGAATCCATTGCAGTGAGCTGCTATCACTGAGCTCCCATTTTAACGTCTGCCTTGTGGGTAATTTGTTCCTGAATTTTGATTCGGTCTTGTGTGTTAATTTGGCTGGAGACTTGGCTCAGCAGTTAAGAGCACTTGCTGTTCCTGCAGAGGACTCAGGTTCTATTCCAGCACCCATATGATGGCCCACAACCATCTATAACTCCAGTTCTAGGCTATGTATCACCCTCTTTTGACTTTTGTGGGCACCAGGCATGCAGTACACAGATATACATGATGTCAAATCACCATACATGTAAGAAATACAAACCTTTAAAAATTAAAAATACTGCCTTACTATAAGTCATGTAGGTGTTTTCCAGTGTTACACTCTACACATCCATAATTTTTCATTTTATACTTAGTCTATAACCCATTTTGAGTTGCATTTTGTCATGGATATGACTGTGGCTATATTTGTTTTGGGTTGGGTTTGGTCCTAAAGGGTTTTGTTTTGTTTCTTTGTTGCTTGTTGAATTCTAACTCTTCCATGAATATATGTTAAAAGAGTAAGTTTGCTGTATTTACTCTTTGTCCAATACTAGTCGATTATATTTAGATGAGTGTGTTTCTAGGCTCTGTGTGCTGATCCATTGCATTGAATCTATAGATCCATTTGGAAAAACTGACATATTGATAATATTGACAAGGTTTTCTTTTATTACTTGAACATGGAATTTGTTTCACTTACTTACTCCAAGATTTCATTTGGGTTTTGAAATCCCTTACAGATCTATTACATATATTCTTAGATTTGTATACATTTATCCCTCCTCCCCGTATCCCTCTCCCTCTCTTCCCCCTCCTACAACCTGATTCTCCTACTCCTTCCCCTCCCTCTCCTCATGCTTGGCCTGTCTGGCATCTGCAGTTCTATGGGCATCACTGGGGGACTGGGTGCCCTGGGCTCTGTGACAGTGGAGATTGGAACACACCCTTGAGGAGGATGTGGAAGCCAGGCCACCAGGCTGGAGCTGAGTCTCTGAAGATGCAAGGAGTCTGCATCTTGCCGTGTAGCCCAGGCTGGCTCAGAATTCACTATGTCATTCATACTGGTCTTGAACTCTCCTGCCCCTGCCTCCCAGATCCTGCCATGATAGATTTGCCCCAACTACATCTGGACAGTGTACTAAGATTTTGTTAAATTTTGCATTTCTGCTCATAGAAGACACTGCTGTCATTTTCTATTCTTGCAATATCTGATCTTGGTATTTGGGTAACCCTGGCTTCATAGAACGAGTTAGGATGGATATATCTGCTTCTGTGTGCTGGAGAGTTTGTAGGGAATTGGAAAGGGTGAGAGTGACATATCTCAGTGGTAGAGCCCTTGCCTCCCTAGGTTCAGTCAACAGTACTGCTGGGCAAAAGAGATGCGCTCAACCTCTTCCCCAAATGGTTGCTGGCATTTCCCAGGTAGAGGACTGGTGCTTATTTAGTGTCGTGTTTGTGTGTACTTTACACTGTGCACATGTGGGTCAGGACAACTTGTGGGAGTCTCTTGTCTCCTTCCATAATATAGACTCTGGTGCTCAGGTCAGCACACTTGGTGATGAGAGCCTTTACTATCTGAACCATCTTGCCAGCCCTGGTGCTCATTTTCTTGGCTTCCTTCATAGTTCTCAGATTGTGCATACTTTGTGAGCTTCAGTGAGTTGTGTCTGCTGAGGAACTGGTCCATTCCTTTGCGGTGTATATTTGGCATTGTTCACACTTTCCCTTCCTTAGCCTTTGGATGCCTCCAAGGAGTGTAGTGATTCCTCCCTCCCATTTCTGATGCAGTTCTTCCCTCATTGTCCCCTTAATCTAACTCCAGGCAGTATTTTTTCGATCTTTTGTTAAAATCAGCTTCATTTCTCTGTTGATTTTCTGTGTTTAATTTCATGTAATTTGGGCCCAATTCTTAATTTCTGTTCTACTTACCTTGTGGTAGTTTTACACTTCTTTTTCTTCTTAAGATAGGAACTTAGATAATTCATTTTACATTAGTTTTCTAGTATGTCCATCTCATGCTATTAATTTTCTTTTAAGCATTTCATTTGGTGTATGCCATAAATATTTTTAAGGTTTTATTTTCTTCCAGTTTATATACTTACTATTTCTCAGGCTTCCTCATTAATCCATGTAGTAGTTGAGTGTTTGGGTTGTTTGTTCACTTCTGAGGCAGAGTCTTCCACGAAGCCCAGGCTGGCCTAGATCTCGACACGTAGCCTGGAGTGTCTCTGAACACATGATTCTTCTACATCTGTGCTGGGATTAGAGCTTGAGACACCCCAGCTGGCTTTGATGTGTCTTTTGCTGTCATTCATTGTGGGGATCTTATGTTCCTGGGACCTTTATGTTCCTGGTTCTAGTTTGATTCTGCAGCAGTCAGAGAGGACACATCATACAATGCTGAACATTTTACATGTAACTCATGGTTGAATGCCTTAAAGTCACACATTTATGAAGAATGGGCTACACACACACACACACACACACACACACACACACACACACACACACACACGTCCAGCTCTTTGAGAGAGCTACAGCTGTCCTAAGACTTGGAGCTTGACTTGGAGGACTCATTACTATCTCAAACCTTGGGCTGATTGGGTGTGGCAAGTGATAACCACTTTTTAATCTCACCAGTTGAGAATAAGAGTACTACCACAGTTTGATGTAAAATTTGAAGCAGGCTTTAATTAAATACTGGCCAGGTAGATGGAGTCTCTGGCCAGGTCCATCTCTGTGTTTCCAGAAAATGGCCCTGAGTCACATTTTTCAGGAACTTAGAAAGGTAACACCCACAATTCACTGCATTTCCTATGAGGTCCAATCAGGGGCAAGCATACATCCTGACAAGTTTCCTGTCCACATACCTCCTGCCCACATGTGATCAAGCACATCAGTGTAGATGGCTCAAACAAACATAGGATAGACAGAAACTTATTCTTGACTGCAAACAGAACTCTTTACCTGAAAGGTCCATTTTTTCCTGTTTTGGTCTCCCACACTCTTTGTGGAGAAGACTGCACATCTATAAAGTGGATTCTTGCGGGTCATGTGTTGTTGGGTCTTACACTCCGATCTGCCTAACTGATGCATCACACCATTTGGGAAGTGACTCCTGACACAGTTGGAAGGAGCCTACTATGCCTGTTACTCTCGGCTCATCGCCCTCGGCATTAGCTCTCACTCTCGGATCCTCTTTCTGCCTTCCGTGGTCTTGGTGTGGAATTTTATGTGGCTCCATTTGCTTCCTCACTGTATGTTCTTATCTTTATAGTAACACTTTTCCTCTTTAGGCAAGTGTTTGCAATAGTCAAGGATGTCACCCACGTCCACCTTTGAACAAGGCTGTTCCACCCCATGAGTACCATGGCCTCCTCACAACGACACAACAGCTCTAGCTTCTCTTTGCCTCCGTCACCTTTCTCGTGTTCCTGCTGGCATCCATCTCACTTACATAGAGGGCTATCCACCCTTGTGTGTATTCGTACATGCACACTTGTATACACTTAGTTATTCTGTGCCCAAACTCTGCTAGCGTTCCTTCCTTCCTTCCTTTCTTTTCTTTTTGTGTACATGTTCACATACATTCCACATGTGCAAACTAGAGGACACCCTCCGGTGTCAATTAGATGCCCTTCGCCTTATGTTTTGAGGTCAGTCTCTCCTTCGGACCCTGGATTTGCTGATTAGGCTAGGTTGGCTGTCAGGCAGATCCTGTCTCTATCTCCCCACCTCTGGGATTATGTCATATGCCAGGCTTTTACATGGGTGTTAAGGGCCAGTCCCAGGTGCTCCGGGCTTGTACAACAAACACTTTATGACTGAGCAATCTCCCCAGCGATGTTGGATGAATTATGAGTCAGAAAAATTAGATGATTATTTATGTGCTTTCTTCTTCAGTGTTCTTCCTTTCCTTATGTAGATTCAGGTTTCTGACCTGTATCCTTTTTCCTTCTCTGAGAATTTCCCCATGTTTTGCCAGCCTGAAAAGTCTCTTACTTTTATGTGTATGTGTCTATGTGAGCATGTGCATGTGAGAGTGAGTTCCCCTAGAGGCCAGGGGTTCAGATGCCCTGGGGCTGGGGATAAAGGAGGTTGTGGGCTGCCTGATGTGGGTGCTAGGAACTGACCTCAGGCCCTCTGCGAGAGCCACATTGTTCTCTTAACCACTGAGACATCTCTCCAGCCCTGGTCTTTCACCTTTGAAGGAAAATTTCACAGCTGACAGCACTCTCATTGGTGGGATTTTCTCTGAATATTTTTTAAAATAGACTTTATTATTTATTGCTTATTTTTATTTTATGGAGTACAGGAGTCAAAGTCTCAATATGTAACTCTGGCTGGCCTAGAGCTCACTATGTAGATCAAGCTGACCTTGAACTGGGGGTGGCAGGGGGGGGCAGCAGGGGGGGGGGGGAGGCATGCAGCAATCCTCCTCCCTCAGCCTGCCAGGGAAGAGTGGTTTTACAAGCACTTGACATCATTCTCAGCTTTAAAAATAGGTTTTAATGGCTGGAGAGATGGCTCAGAGGTTAAGAGAACTGAGTGCTCTTCCAGAGGTCCTGAGTTCAATTCCCAGCAACCACATGGTGGCTCATAACCATCTGTAATGAGATCTGATGCCCTCTTCTGACCTGCAGGCATATATGCAGGCAGAACACTGTATACATAATAAATCTTCTTTTTAAATGGGTTTTAAGTCTCTTTTATCTTAAAGTATTTAATTTTATTAGTTTTAATTATGTGTAGGTATAGTAAAGTGGGAGCTTTTCCATTACCGCATAGGCCTCTAGGGCTTTGCTCAATGTCAATCTCTTTCAGGACAGCCTCTGCCAGGAAATTACTTACTGTAGCCCAATCAAACAATAGCAACATTGGCTAAGACTCCCCTGGGTCAGGAACACACCCCACAACCACCCCCACCCTCCCACCCCCACTCCCCGACAACCACAGCGTATCTATCCTCTACCAAACTACTCCAGGTCCATCAGCTTGGACCTCTGTGCCTCCTTCTACCACATATTAACACCTGCAATGGGGCCTCAGGCTATCCCCACTGGAGTATTTGGTCCCCAACCTCAATGCATGCTAGGTCCTTTGCTAGGCAGATCTAGCCTGACTATGTTTTTATGTTTTCCCAGGCATCACTGGTGCTGATTATACAGAAAAAGTTAAAGTTATAGCTCATTTTCCTCAAGGAATTTCCACAGTATGTTCTAATCAGCAGATAGGCTGATTAGTTATAGTCCTGCTAGTTAAAAGAAATGATCATGTGTTTACTGGTCTTGGGAGAACATAAAATTTTTGGTTCATTTGATTATTAGATGAGAAAAAAACATTTCCACCACTATCTGATTAGAGCAAGCTGTATTTAGACAGACAAGACCACTGCTTCCCCTAAGTCAGAGTTTCCTAGAGCAGCCCCTCACTGGCTTTGGAGGTCCCTTTTATGGGGAAGTGTTAGGTTGATAGTGAACAGCTGTAGAGATAATTGGCTGTTACACCTGGACAGAAGAATGGGGGACTCAGGGCTCCGGATACCTGTGGGGTACATAAGATGGAAGGGCAGGCATCACAAGTGTTCAGGAGTTTAGGGAGGCAATGAGCGCGGGGGGGGGGGGGGGGGGGGCAGTTACAAGTTCAGCTTAGGTTGAAAACCATGGTTTGCAGGACTTATTAGGCTTAAGAAACAAATTTATTCGCGTAAGGTATGGAGACTTAATAACAATGTGGCTCCTGTTTGGGTTTCACAGATGCTGCCTTTCGTTATAATCAGTGGGGCCACAATATCCTGAACTGCAGCTAAAAATTGATGGCAATGGGTTTCAGAGCCTGGTTCAGCAATTCTCAGCCTGCGGGTGGCATCTACATTGGGGGTCACATATCAGATATCCTGCATATCACATACTTACAATTCATAGCAGTAGCAAAATTACAGTTATGGAGTAGCAACAAAATAATTGTATGGTTGGGGGTCCCCACAGCATGAGGAATTGTGTTAAAGAATAGCAGCATTAGGAAGGTTGTGGGTACTGAGTTGATGTGTCTGTGATAAAGCTTGAGTGCCTGGCCTAAGGCCTGGCCCCTGAAGGAGGCTATCACAGAGCTGCAGAGTACTAGCCAAGCACAGAGCCCTCAGAGGAGTGCTGTCATTACCTGAAAACAGATGAGGGTCAGAAAGGACAATTTCAACCATATTGAAACCATATTGTCTTCCCACTTTGCCCATTAATTGATGGAGAAGAGATGTGCTCTCTACAGAGGGAGCAATGGTGTATGTCCCCATGCCACTGCTGCCCATCAAATGTTTCAACAAGATTGTAACACCTGAGGGGGTTAAATTGAGAGGGACAAGAGATGATTTTTTCCTATTATGCCTCCCCCCCAACCTCAGGAGACAACGCTTGGGATTTTCCATGAGTCACTGATATCTGTGTCACCTGGGCATGAAGAGCCTATTGTATGGCTCACTGCACAGCCAGTCTGGGTGAATCAGTGGCCTCTCACACAGGAGAAAGTAGCAGCTGCTACATGGTCGGTTGAGGAGCAGCTTTAAGATGGACATGTTGAGCCCAGTACTAGTCCCTGGAATACTCCTATTTTTGTCATTGAGGAAAGGTCAGGACAATGGAGTTATTACAAGACCTCAGAGCTGACAATGGTCATACAGCCTACGGGAGTTTTATAGCCTGGCCTCCCATCCCCCTCCACTGTGCCTTTTCCTTGGCACCTTATGATAGTAAAGGGTGCGTTCTTAACTATTCTCCCTTCATCCCCAGGACCGCCTCACTTTGCTTTCAGCCTCCCTTCATGTAATTTTTAGGAACCTATGAAAAGATTTCAACAGAAGATGTTACCAAGGAGTATGGCCAATAGCTCCACCTCGTACCAATAATTTATTGCTCAAATTTTATTTCCAGTAATAAAAAATACCCTTCTTTCATGGTTATTCATCATATTGATGATTTGTTTTTAGAAGCTCCTACTGGAGAATTACTAACTCAGTTGTTTTTACTGTCCAGCTTCATCTATAGGTTCAGCTAGCAAATACCCTAGGAAAAAAATACAGCTCCCTTTCCCTATTTTAGAGGAACAGACTGTTCACCTATTGAAGGTACAAATACATATGGATCAACTGCAAACACTTAACGACTTTCAGAAGATGTTAAGAGACATTAACTGGCTTACACCTTCATTAAAATTAATCACAAAAAGATTGCCAGGTGTGGTGGTGCACACCTGTAATCCCAGCACTCAGGAGGCAGAGGCAGGTGGACCTTTGTGAGTTAGAGGCCAGCCTGGTCTACAGTGTGAGTTCCAGGACAGCCAGGGCTGTTCACAGAGAAATCCTGTCTCAAAAAAAAAAATTAATCACAAAAGATTGTTCTCCTCTGTTTTCATTCTAAGAGGGGATAATGACCTGTCTTCTCCTAGACAACTTCACCCTGAAAGCAAAAGGACTCTGTAAACTAAGCCATCACTCAGGCATAGTTAACCCATATTGACATGGAACTTTCCCTGTCACTCATATTATTACTTATTCCTACAAATCCTTCAGCTGTGCTCCATAGGGGGCCTATAGAGTGGATTTTTCTGCCTACTAATGTTGGCCATGCCTTGACCCTTTACTATGAATTTCTTGCTTGGCCTCCTCAGTGGGGTTGTATCTTCAGTGGGGTCAGTTTACTGCATGAGACCTGATGACATAGTACATCCCCTATCCCCTTTTCAACTCAATTGACCTTGGGCATTCTCTTGACTCTTAGTAAACAGCCCTTGCTGATTTTATAGGTCAGCTCTCTACTTCATATCCTGCAGATTCTTTAATTCAATTTCTGAACATCACCCTCTAATTGTCCCAACTCTTTGAATGAGGTTCCCTATACTGATGGAAGTTCTTCTGGGGTGGCTGCTGTTCTGCTTCATGAAGAAGCTCCTAGTATTTTTCATTTTTCAGCAAAATCTGCTCGACATGTGGAACTATTTGCTTTATCCCAAGCCTTGAGGTTATTCCTTTAGTCTCTGACAGTTTATCTGCTACACAGGCTGGCCAGATACTCCCTGGTGCTCCTATAAAATGGACTGAGGATGAAGAATTGGTTCATTTGTTTCAACAGGTTCAGCAACAGCTTCAAAATCGGTGGACTCCTTATTCTCATCAACACATTTGAGCACATTCTGGTCTCACTGGTCCTTTGAGGGAGGAAAATCAAATTGTAAATTTAGCTTCCCCACATTTTATTCAGATAGTTACTGAGTCTGTTTTGTTTAGCAAGCTATAGATTCTCACAGACTCCACCTTTAACCCGCTGCTATGCTGCAGGGTCAATTTCAATTACCAAGAGGACAGGCATGGCAAATTGTCCCAGATTGTCCTGCTTGAGTAACTTCTCTGCCTGCTTCTTGTTAGTGTTGATCCTCAAGGTTCGTTACCTAATTGCATCATGGCAGATGGACATTGTACACATTCCATCTTTTTAACCACATCAAATACGTTCATGTTAATACTAACACATGTTCTGGGGTCCTCATGGCTACTCCTTTAAGCTGTTAAACATTGTATTGTCCATTTGCCTGCCATGTTTTTCTATAGCTAGCCTTCCAAAAAATGTTAAAGAAGAAATATTGCTTCTCCATGCACTTCTGATGCCTTTAAGAAGGGCACCACCTTGGGTATTGCATATAAAACTGGTATCCCTTACAATCCTCAAGGATAGGGGATATCTAAATGAACACATAGGTCTATTAAAGTTTTGCTTGGAAAAATAAAAATGGGGAAATATACATATATGTGTGTATATCCTCATATTCCTACCAATCTTCTTAATCACATTAATTTTCTTAAAATTTTTGAAGAATGGAAACAGATTGACTGCTGCAGAACATGTAAGGGGCAGACAGGCTCCGTTATGTGTAAAGATCCTGCTACAGGAGAATAGTGGGAGCCTGACCCTGTGCCTAATGTGATGACAATGTTATGTCCCCAAGTGCCTTGTCCACCTGTCCTCTTTGACTGGCACTCCCGGAACATGAGGGAGACAGCAGCAATGGAAATGAATTTGACAATGCAAATGAAAATTCTGGATCTGGGGCTGACTCGAGGCAAGATGTGAGTGGTCTAAGCAGAAAAGTCAATGCCGACCAGGCAGCAAGCTGAGTATCTGACTACCGACGGAATTCATTTGGTCAAGGAGCCAGGGCAGCCTGGTACTCACTTATTTTGGATAGTCTGGCATTTCCTTCTGTCCTGCAGGTGGGTAGTGTTGAGAGTTACTATAGGCTCAGTCACAGTTACAGATACTGTGTCTCTGTGGCTGATCAACCCACTTCTGGCTCAACCAGTCATTTGGGAAGATCTTTCTGCCTTTAATTTACTAATGATGTGGTTCTGGCTTTAGAGTTCAAGATAGAAAAAACAGGTTATGGAATTTGCCTTGGTGCCTGAAGAAAGCCGCTGAGGCCAGGCACGTGTCAGGAGTGTCCCTGAATGGAGGCCTAGTAGAGAGGCCATTTTGTGAAGCTGTGAAGTTGAAGCCTGGATTGCCTTGGAGACCCCAAGATGTTAGAGATGCCAGAGTCATGAGAAACCTGCCGAGGAGAACTGCTAACAGGGAGAGAAACCAGGCCAAGAAGAAATGTGCTGCAGTCAACAAAGCTTAATGAAGTTGGAGATTGAAGAGCATTTTTGACATCAAAGTTTGGAGTTTGCCCAGCTGGTTTTCAGTCTTGCTTTGGTTCAATATATCCTCACTATGTTCCCTTCCCTACATTTTAGAACGGGCTTCCCAAATTTAGAATTTGGACTTTAAGACATTGTTGAGACTGTGATAGACTATTGGGACTTCTGAAGTTAGACTAAATGCATTTTGCATTGTGATATTGTTAAAAGCTTCTAGAGGCCGGGGAAAGGAATGTAGTAGTTTGGATGTAATCGGCCTCCATACGCTCATAGGGAGTGGAACTATCAGGAGGTGTGGCTTTGTTGGAGTGGGATGACCTTGTTGGAGGAAGTGTGTCACTGTGTGGGCAGGCTTTAAGGTTTTCTATGCTCAGGATACCACCAAGTGTGTCAGTTGACTCCCTGTGGCTTGCATTTCAAGATGTAGCCAGCACATCTGCCTGCCTGCCTGCCTCTATTCTTCTCACCATGATAATAGACTGAACTTCTGAAACTGTAAGCAAGCCACCCCATGTTTTCTTTAAAGAGTTACTGTGGTCATGGTGTCTCTTCAGTGCAAGAAAAACCCTAAGGCAGTAATCCTTTTGACAGTACTGGAAGGTATTTGTTGCTCAAGGGATGTAGGGGTCTCTGGGACACTCAGGCACAAGTAACTCATCTATTCTTTAAAAGTAAAAACAATGCAAGTGTCATGGACAGGTGCCTATAATTTCCTCACAATGGATCTTTGGAAGATCACAGACTGGAATATTCCAGTCATAGCTGGGTACAACCCAAACTAGTTTTTCCTCACTTTCTGTCCCCAAAGACTATACTAATTCCTCTTCTTAGAGATGTGACCAAATGTCTGACAAGAAGCAACTGGAGGTGGGGAGGGTTGATATTTTTGTGTTTATACTGCAGAAGCTGTTGATGCTTGGAAAGTGGTTTGGACTTCAACACTGGAACTAATAGGAGTTGGAAGTTATTGATCTCTAGAAATGGACATCAGTGACCTCTTTGACCTCAACACAGTTTGTTTACTAGTTTGGTGATTTTGGCTCATGGGGTTTGGTGTTTAAGTTTTGTGAGAGCCAAAGTTATGCTTTAAGTTTTAATTACTGTGCTGAAGGGATCCATAAAACAAAATGCTTTCCAACCTGCAAGGCCCTGTCCAAGGACAGATACATCCTGAGGTGCTAGAGGCTCTTGTTCATATAAGGGAGCAAGCCACATTTTTGCTTCCCTAAACAAGTTTGGTTGCCCAATCGCACCAGATGTGCTTGGTCACACTAGGTGGGAGGTATGTTGGCAGGAAGGACAATCAGGATGTATTCTTGCCCCCACCTGGACAAATGTGGGGAGTATGTAGCCTTGTGGGTTTACTTTAATGATCACCTGACCAACAATGGCTGGTGACCATTTTCTGGGAACCCTGGAATGGACCTGGCCAGTGTCCATCATCCTGGCCAGTATAAAGCTTGCTTCAAATCTGGCTCAAAATTATGGTAGTGGTCTTATTCTCACCCAGTGGGGTTAACTGTTTTAAGTTTTTATTTACTAATTTTTGTTTTGGGTTCAATTAGTGCTCATGTTTTCATTTTTATTAACATTTTCTATTTACTTTAAAAATACTTGTTATTTCTTACTTTAGTTTCCTTTTCCTTATTCAAAAAATGTAGTTTATACTGACTGTACACAATAAGGAAATTCATTATAACATTTCCATACATGCATATATTGCATTTAGATCATATTCATCTGCTCTAATTTTTCCCACATGACTAATGCCCCCACCTCCACATGCTTTCATATTAAGTCCCTTCCACTTTTCCATGTTTCTGGGAAACTGGCTTGTTACAGATAACATGAACTCCAGTTCCATGTATTTTTCTGAAAATGACAGAATTTCATTTTTATGGCTAACTATGAGACTCTAGCCTTGGTTCTGCTAAGATGCTGCCTTTTTTATCAATATGTGCATGTGGGATTACCCTAGCACTCTTTGGTGAACTCAACCTTAACCATGAATATTCCCAAGTAACCCTCAGGGTTTTAGCTGTATCTGTAAAAGGGTCACCTCCTTTTTTTTAAATTATTTTTTATTTTTATTTATTTTGCCTGCATTCATGTCTATATGAGGGTATCAGATCTTGGAGTTACAGACAGTTGTTAGCTGCCATATGGGTGCTGGGAATTGAACCCAGGTCTTCCAGAAGAGCAGTCTGTGCTCTTAACCACTAAGCCATGTCTCCAGCCCCCAAAGGTCACCTCCTTTTATCTCCAGCTTTACTGATTTGTGTCTTACTCTCTTGGTCCCTTTGGACAGGGTTTATTAATCTTGCTTATCCTTTTCAATAGCCAACTCTTTCTTCCTGGTCATGCTGCTATTTCCACCTCTTCCTCCAGCTCCGAGCTCTGAGGTGCTCTGTCATCACCTGTTGGGGGTTTGTTCTCATCTCTCCTCAAGTTATCATTAGGTTTATGTGAGTACTTTTTGATGTTGGAATTGACAGCTATAAACTTCTCTCTTAGACCTGTTTTTAATTTTAAAAAATAATTTATTTGGGGGGAATTTAATATATGCAAACATTGTTTTCCTGTCACACGACTCCCACTTCCCCTGCAATTCCTCCTGGATCCACCACTCAAGTCCTCCTCCAACTTCCTATCCAGCTCATACATGAGAGTGTGAGGCCACCTACCATGGGCCACACCCCTAAAGAAAATTGACTCTGCCTCCCCTACTAGTCATCAGCTGTCAGGAGCACCTCAGCTAAGGTTGAGGGCTCCTGTGCCCCTACCCCACCCATGTTGAAATGTTGACTGGCTTGATCTTGTTCAGGCTTTACAGGCAACCAGAGCTGCTGTGAGTTCAGTGACTCTTGTCATATTCAGGAGACACAATTGCACCCCAGTTCTCCCTGACCTCTGGCTCTTACAATCTTCCCGCCTCCTCTTCCACAATGTTCGCTGAGCCTTGATGGGAGTGAGTGTGATACAGATGGCCATGACACTTGTTCTCTCCACTTGATTAGTTCTGAGTCTGGATATTAACTGCCAACAACAACACAAAGATGCTTCTTTGGTGAGGACTGAGAGCTGAACTGGGTAGAGAGGTATTTAGAAGGCAGTCCGATATTACATCCATTTAGCAAAAATAATAGTGGTGGGAATGGGAACTAGTTAGGGGAGGTTTAAGCAGGGAGGAGAAGAAGGATAAGAAAAGGAAAGGTTGGAGGGAAGGATAACACTAAGGATACTTTAATGAGCCACATAGAAAAACTACTACTTAAAATACACACACACACACACACACACAGAGAGAGAGAGAGAGAGAGAGAGAGAGAGAGAGAGAGAGAGAGAGAGAGAGGGAGAGGGAGAGAGAGAGAGAGAGAGAGAGAGAGAGAGAGAGAGAGAGAGTTCAAATGAAGTTACTCTACATGGAGGATAATGCTCTTCCAGAAGCCACAAGCTGCCAAATAAAAAGCCCACCCAGTGCCAGGTTTGGGATACCTCCCTGCAAATTGCTGGTCAAGGGGTCCCAGAGATGCCCCCAAACAATGCAGGCTATTACTTCTGTTCTTGGCTTGGCTGCCCAACAACTTAATAGTAAGACATCCCTCTGCTTTGCTGAAGACACCACACACTTTGGCCACAGAACTTGAAGAAATCAGGCACTGGAAGCTCACTCCCTGCTGGCCAGCTTTCATCTTGCTGAATGGTGTCATGAGGGAGCTGAGGAAGTGTCACAGTCAGCCTCTGCTGACAACTTGACACAAATCTAGAGTCACCTGGGAAGTGGGGACTTAAGCTCAGGAATGGTCTCAAATGGACTGGCCTCTGGCCATTTCTCAACTGTTCACCAGTGTAGATGGTACCTATCCCACTATGGGTACACACTATCCAAAGGCATGTAGGCCTGGGCTATATAAGGAAGGCAGCTCATCTTGAGCCTGGGAGCAAGTCAGTAAGCAGTATTTCTCCAATGTCTCTGCTTCAGTTCCTGCTCTCAGTTCCTGCCTTAGCTTCCTTTGATAATGGACTGTGACCTGTGAAGTGAAATAAACCCTTCCTTCCCCTAAGGGAGAGAAGTTGCTTTGGGTCTATGTTTTATCACAGCAAGAGAGGCAAACCAGAACAGGAAGAAAGTTATACTAAGTGTTACCCAGCTATGAACCTATGAGCTATCACAGTGATCAAGCTGACAATACAGGACAATGTAGTGGCATAGGTATTAGGGGGATGACCAACCACTTTCTTATTAGATTCAAGGCCTGTTACACAGGAATACATTCATACTTGATACGGTTAAGAACCTGAAGCTAGGGAGCCCAGAAGTCCTTGGGCAAACCTACTCCTATTAGGTTTTTAAGTGTAGCACTGCGCAATGGTGTTGCTTCCCAGAAGCTAAGGTGGTAGCAATGGGGTGGGACCTAATGTCTAGGACCGCTAATAAAGACACCATCACAGAGTATTACAATATTTTAATGACCCTTGGCTGTGGTACCTTTGCAGAGATGCAGCTGCCTATGCCACACCTGCAGAGATAGTCAAGCAGTTTTTAAGATCTGAGCTCAACAAGAGAACAAACAATGCCTCCAACATCACTGAGGTAGACCATATAAAACCATTAGATCACCCAAACTTCATCAAACTTTTCCACAGAATTGACACATCATCAAACATGTTTGTCATCATGGAACATGTGGCAGGAAGAGTGCTGGTGCACCTCATTGGGGCATTGGGCTGTGCACCCGAGGAGGAGACAGTTCCCATTGTCTGGCAGAAGGTACTGGCAGTTCACTATCTCCACCAAAGCAAAACAGCACACAAAAACATTTAACTGAAGAGCATCCTTGGAGCTGAGGAGAAACACGCCCTGTGATTTCAGGCTGGCCACGAAAGTATCTCTGAGCAAAGACTGAGGAGGTGTGTGGCACCCTTTGCTATTACCTTGGAGGTGTTAGTGGGCAGCTACTATGACAGACTTGGAGGTGACATGTAGAGCCTTGGTACAGTGCTTTATGTAATGATAACAGGGTGCTCACCATGTTAAGCACCAGCTTTTCAGGGATGCTCCAGATGATCATGACTACAAAGTGATAATCCACCTAACCTCTTATAAACAAAAACAGAACCCAAAAACTTCACTGTGTACATACTCAGCGTCAACCCCGGATACCAGATGACTATAGACCAGCTCACAGGGTACCCATGGCTGTTTCACAGTGAAGAAGGTCCACTACCTTCATCTTGAGAAACAGCCCCACAAGTCTCAATCTCCAAGATCGTAGAGATCATGTTCACCATGGGATACAACTTCCATGAAACTATGGAGTTTTTAAAAACATTGAAAGTTTAATGAAGTCACAGCAACATACATCATATTAAGTTACTAAGTTCCAGGGAGAATTGTTAGCAGACAGTGAAGCCTGCGCAGCGCTGTTTGGACAAAAGCCTTGCAGGGCCTCTCACTGTACCCCTCCCTCAAAAAGAGGAGTAGGAAGGAACTGACTTTTCCACCTTCACATTGCTTGGGAAGTAAAAGCTGCTGGGTGACCAGAAACAAAAGACGAAGGGTGGCAGAAGCCACAGCTTGCCTTCCATGCTCTGCTGCTGTGGATGGATGACTTGCCCTTGCACACCATTCTCACATATGGTGTTGTGGGTTTTAACTTAGGTATTTGGGGCAACATTGAGATCAGCATGACATCCTATGATACCCCACCTGAAAAACTCATCCTCCTTGGAGTCACCCATGATATGACAACCACAGAGCCAAATGAAAATAACATGGGCTTATCACCCTAGGGCATCGCCAGGAGTCAAACTCACATTGCGCCCACAACTTTCAAGACCAAGAAATGCAGGGGCTAAGAAGCAGGTGGGGAGTCAAACTGCTAACACCCCAGAATACTATGTGCTGCCTGTCAGCTCCAAGGAGGAGTCAGGAATCCCAAAGTTAAGAGGTGACAATGAAGAGAGAGGGCAGTAGAGTCCACAGGAAACCTTGTAGCACAGCTGCCAAGGTGGACATACTTCTGCATTTAGTCTTTGCTTCTTGAATGTCCTTTGCAAATAAAAAAAAAAAAATCTTAACTTGTTATGGGGAATGCAACCTGATATCAGTCACCTTAGAAGGACCAATCCTGCAGCAGCACCTATATGTGGGAACCTGGGAAAGCTGAGCCGGAAGCAGAAAGAAGATGCAACCAGAGGGTGGAGAGGGAGGTGGAGGGGTTGGCAAGGGATCACAAGTTCTGAAGGAGGAGTCAGGAAAAGAGCTACAGTTCAGTTGATTTAGCTCAGTGCTACCTGTGTCAAAAGTCACTAACAGAGGCCCTGCCATGAGTCTCTGCTTGGATGTGGTGAAGGGAAAAGACCCAGTGGATGGCCACTTCATAGAGGTGAAACTGGACAGACTCACAGATGCTGAGAGAGACAGAACAAGCTTGGTCAGGTCTTTTAGCCACAGTTCCCTGTGCGTTCCGGTTCCTTGCTGGGTCTGTGTGGAAGCTTACTCGGAGTGTCTCCACCACATCTCTGCTGGACAATGTAGGGGAGGTTGAGCGTAGGAGGGAAGAGGGCCCACGTACAAGGACTGCTGTTGTAGAACTGTTTCCGGCTGGATGCTGCCAGAGCCAGGACAGTACCAGGGCCAACCAGACAAGCTCACTCCTGAAGACTGAGACCCCTGAGCAGGTCCTTCTGGTATCTACTCAGGGGAGGTCACAAGGGAAGGAGGTAAGAGCTGCACCTACTATCCCTTTAGTTTCTGAATACCAGCAAAAATGAACTTGCTGTTCTCTGAAGGGGCTGTAGACCTTAGCCTGAGGAATGTGGGTTTGTGCACCAGCCTGTCCATTTGCCTGGAGTGTCCTTCCTCTTTCGTAGCTTCTTATCCACATCTTGTACTATGTAGCCAGGGGTTCCTTGACCCAGAGGCCTACACTGACAAGCCATGGTAGTTTTAGATCACAGAGGGCACATCCTTACTTCAATGTCAGGCTTCTTTCTCTGCAAGGACCAACTTCCACACTTGGAGAGGACAGAGGTGTCCAAGTGGTACTAACTGTCCTCTGTATTCTCCAGGCTCTTTCCTGCTGTGGCAACACACTGTGTCCTTGTTGGCTCTGCCTGACAGGTTTCAAGCTTCTCCCTGGAAGCTTGATGTTTGTGAACTAAATAAGAAAAAAAATGTCAGTAATCAATAGAAATGCTATATGCTAGGTTCATAGCAAATTTAGGGCACAACACACCCAGCAAGCTTCTCAAAGTAATAGCTGAGTAAACTCCCAACTTGCTAAGAAACATTTACCTACTTGTGTGGTGGTATTGTGTTCCCCAAAATATTGTGTGACCCTAATAAACTTATCTGGGGTCAGAGAACAGAACAGCCACTAGATTCAGAGGACAGAAAATGGTGGCACACACGCCTTTAATCCTATCACTTGGGAGGCAGAGATCCATCCAGATCTCTGTGAGTTTAAAGCCACACAGGAAACAGCCAGGCATGGTGACTCATTTTAATCCCAAGAAGTGAGCCTTTAATCCCAGGAAGTGAGGGCAGAAAGCAGAAAGGTATATAAGGTGTGAAAACCAGGAACTAGCTTGGTTAAGTTTTTAGGCTTTTGAGCAGCATTTCAGCTGAGACCCATTCAGATGAGGACACAGAGGCTTCCAGTCTGAGGAAACAGGATCAGCTGAGGAATTGGCAAGGTGAGGTACCTGTGGCTTGCTTTTCTGATCTTCCAGCATTCACCCCAATAACTGGCACTGGGTTTGTTTTTATTAATAAGACCCTTTAAGATTCATGTTACTGGGGTTGGGGATTTAGCTCAGTGGTAGAGCACTTGCCTATCAAGTGCAAGGCCCTGGGTTCGGTCCTCAGCTCTGGAAAAACCAAACCAACCAACCAAACAAACAAACAAACAAACAAACAAAAAGATTCATGTTACATATTTACAAAAATCTTCTTTGCCCTAATGAATAAAAACTATTGGAATAGAAATGTGGAGACTTTTATGAGTATTCAATTGTTCTGTGAGTCACAATGTCCCCTCTTTCTAAACTGCTTCTGTACTCACTTATCTATGACACTTTTTCTCACAATTACCCATCCCTCAAGGTCCTTTTCTGTTCCACTATGCTTTTCCAGAATCCCTATGAGAAATGGCTACAGGCTGGTCCTCAAGGTGCTGTCTTTACTATATGAGAGATGTTGACTCATTCCACAGAGATGTGTGGGTGCATACTGTGGGCTAGGTGTGGCACACTTTGGTCTTGGACAGGCTACAGTGGTCAAGATGCTGTCCTGTTCTCTGGTTGTGAGAGACCAGAAAAGGGTGAGGGTGCAGCTCAGAGGCAGGACACATACTGAGCATGCTCAGTCCCCAGTGCCAGAGCACATGTCTAGAGGATCGCCCTGCGGGTGGAGAATGAGGAGCTGCAGCATCCTGAGACTCATCAGAAGACTGTTTTGTCACCTCTTCTTTGGTGCTGGTGATCAATGCAAAGCCTACGTGCACATTCTACTCTTGACCTAGACCCCTGGTCCACATTCCATGTCTGAGGTTTGTTTGGAGACATTCTGCCCAAACTGGTCTTGAATTCCCAGACCCAAGCAATTCTCCTGCCTCATCCTCTCATGAAGCTGGGAGCACACACATATGACTCCCAGGCAACAGCTCTTCTTTTTAACAGAAAATTTATGAGCCTCATTTCTTAAAACACTTCATCTTCTGATTTCCCCTGTGGAATTTTTCTTTTTTCTTCTTTTTCAGCACTGGGAATCAGAGCTGGGCCTCACACAGCCTAGAAACATGCTCTCTCTCACAGACCTACACACCCAGCTGACCCTATGAGAACCATGATCGGTAGGGACTGTTCTGTTTCTGAACTGCTTGGGTTGGGAAAGACTTTTAATCCCCAAAAGCTTCTCATAGCCTGGCCCCCAAGGCTGGACATGGGATGGAAGGAACCTTCTGAGTACCATGGAAGCAGAGAACTGAGTCAAATAATAGCCATCCTTCCCCGGGACAAAGGCTACAATGCCTGAAGCATTATGAGATGATTCAGTCCCTTCCAGGTTAGCTCATGAGAACTATTGAGGACATTGGTTATCACAGGCTGAGGTCCCCATAGCTATCAGGAACTAGAAGATGACAAAGAAGGGACAAGCATTAGTGATAGAATTAGTGATGAGAAAGGCAGTGTCCAGTGCCCAGGTACCAGGCCAAATAAGACTGTGTTCATTGGAGAGTAAGGAGGGGTTGATGCAGCAGGACTCTCAAGACTAGGCTAGGGCTTTGATGGCTTTGCTGAGCCCGTGGTAGGAAGTGATATCTACATGGTAGGAGAAGCCCTAAGAAAAATGAATGACTCCACTAGGCATGAAAAATGGGATTTAAGAAGTGTAAAAACAGTGCGAAGGGAGGAGAGAAGGATAAAGGGGTCTGTGCAGGTCACTCAATCCAGTGTGGCAAGAACTATGTCAATTGGTTCAATCCTAAGGAAATGGGCCACAGAATGTCAAATGCTGTGCTAGTGAGAATCTGGCTTTGTTCACAAAGGACAAGTGATTTAAAAAATGCAGATGAGAAAAGATTAACCTTGATCTGGGAATGAGCAATTCTTCCTACTCCCAAGTATGTGGTTTAAAGAATGCCAGGCAGTGATGGCACACGCCTTTAATCCCAGCACTCAGGAGGCAGAGCCAGACAGATCTCTGTGAGTTCGAGGCCAGCCTGGGCTACCAAGTGAGTTCCAGGAAAGGTGCAAAGCTACACAGAGAAACCCTGTCTCAAAAGAATGCTAGGGTTGAGCATTGCTCTGGGCAAGAAACAGAACTCCAGGTAGGCATCTCACCTGCCCAAAAATAGAGTGCCCAGGCCACGTAACACTACTCTCTGAGTCAGACAGGTACAGCCTCCAGAGTCAAGGGTAAAGCAGCCAGCCTATGATATTCTGGAAACACCACGGGGGGGGGGGGGGGGGGGAACAGTGTCAGTGCTCTTCCAGCTCACCTTTCCAAGTGGGCAGTGGGCTGTGTGTCCACGGAGTATTCCAAACGGTCCCCTGGAGCCAGATCTCCCACTTCACCTGGGAAGAAGTACACATGCATGATTTAGCTTTCCACAGGGGCAAAGATGGCAAGTCTGCCAGTGTCCAGAAAACTCAGAGGAAGATGAAGAGTCAGGGCCATGTGAGCAAACACATGTCTACAACAGTGGTTTCTCAACCTGTGGGTTGTGACCCCTTTAGGTCGAACAACCCTTTCACAGAGGTCACCTAAGACCATCAGAAACAGATATTTGCATTACAATTAACAACAGTAGAAAATTACAATTATGAGATAGCAACAAAACAATTCAATGGTTGGGGGTCACCACCACATGAGGAAGGGTCATAGCATTAGGAAGGCTGAGAACCACTGTGCTAGAAGAAGCAGGGGCAGAGAGCACTGTGCAACCTCTACCTGCCTTTAAAAACAGCTCTGGACCATCGGTACTTGTGGATGAAGCCTCCTGTGTCACCAGGGAGGAGAAGAACGGGGGTGAGTATGAGAAAGGAGAGGGCTGGCTGCCAGAATGAAGGGTTCTAAGGCCAAATTCAGGTGGAGGTTCCTGGTAATAAGGAGACAAATTCAGAATTGGAGACTTCCCTTCTTTTTATTTCCCCTCAGGTCGTCTTAAACTCACTATGTAGCCAAGGACAGCCTTGAACTCCTGATCTTCCTGCCTCCACCTCCAAAGTGCTAGAATGTGGTATGTGTCACCATACCAGGCTCCAAGAACTGGAGAGTTTCTTAAGGAACCAGTTCCCACTGTGTCCCCAGCCCCATTGTGATCAACCCCACAACTACAATGACAGAAATGAACTCTTCTTTACAAGGCCAGTTAAATCCTCTGCTGGCATCACAGCTGTGTCAAGTAGTTCCTAAGGAAACAGCTAACAGAATGGCAATGTTGTGCTAGTGAGCTTCTGGAGGCTTTGAAGACTGAGAGGGCAAGCATGGTCTCAGATTGAACACATCCTCAAATACTCATGAGGGGCCTACTGTCCCTCAGTCTGGGGAAGGAGTGGGTGTACCACCAACCAAGGAAGCCACAAGAATTCTCTCACACAGCCCCTCCCCCCCAAATTCCCAAATGCACTTCAATTCATCCAGACTCTATCCAGGATCCAGGTCTTAACAGGGTCCCAAAAGATAAGGGTGAGAAACGATGAAATTTGGGGTCACTGACACCTTCTTGGGTTTCAAGCATCAAAACCCTAATACAGTGTGGCCAAAAGCCTAAAAAAGGAGGTTGTGACACACACTATGGTGGCTCTTGAGAATACTGTAGTGACACACTATGGTAGCCCTCAAGAACACTGTAGAAAGTGAAACAAGCCAGGCACAAAAGGACGAATATAGTATGAATACACTCACCTGAGGTCTCTGGAGTTGCCAGAGTCATGGAGACAGGAAAGAGCAGGGAGTGATGATGTTTGTTCTCTAGCATCCACATGCATGTGAACACGTGTATTTACACACACACACACACACACACACACACACACACACACACACACACACAAGAAAATATTTTATCAAGAAGAAAGATATTGGAGAAGAAAACAGCAAAGAAAAAACCCTGGCTTGTTTCTGATACAGGAAAGTGTCTCCCCCAGTAGTATGAAGCAGCCAGGCTCTGTCATCTTTCCAGAGAGGACTCTGTCCCTGTCCTTATCCTGTGTGCATGCTGTGAGGACAGCGGTGGCCCTAGGCTTCAGCATGAGAGACTCTGGAGGGCCAGGGCAGGGCAATGGCTTCCTCACTGTCCACTGACTGACGGTTCCATCTAGCTATGTCATATGAACAGAAAACAGGAGCAAACCTTCACACTAACTGACCACAAAAGCCATCCAGCTGCTCAGTTCACACTTTGGAAGAAATCCACAAATTAAAAGAAAAGCTAAACTCCAGCTCCCTGAGGTTTACAGACCCCCTCTGCCACTCAAACTATGACATAACCACTTTGTGCACCTGATTTCTCAGGAGTAAAAAAATCCAGCTTCTCTCTTGCAAGGGTCAAGATGATGTGAAGACAGCGGAACTCTGTAGAAAGAAAGGTGATGAGGCCTAAGCTAACACAGCTGGGTCTTGGTGTCCTGGGATTCAACTAACTGCAGCCTCAAAATGGAGGAGGCAGCACTGGTCCTGTGAGCGAAATGCATCTAGGCCCATGACGGTCGAATCTGTACTAAACACATACAGACCATTTTCTTGTCGTTATTCCCTAATTAATACAGTGGTGGTGGTTAACAGGTCCTAGGCTCACCCAAGAGACACGCCTCGGGTCCTGTCTGCAGAGGAGGATCAAGATTAGGTTAGTACATTGGTTGAGGTGGGAGGACTCCCCCAAATGTGGGAGGCATCGTACCATGGGCTGCAGTCCTAGACCGAATGAAAAGGCAAAGTGAGCTGAGCACCGGCGTTCATCTCTCTGCTCCCTGACACGTGACCACTGCAGTGTGACCCGTGTCTCCTGCTCTTGCTGCCCTGCCTGCCCCACCGTGATGGACTGCAACCTCAACTAAATAAATACTTCTATCTTAGCTGGGATTCCTATTGTGAAGAGACACCATGAGCATGCCAACTCTTATAAAGGAAAACATTTAATGGAGTGGTTTACAGTTTCAGAGGTTTAGTCCATTATCATCATGGTGGGACATGGTGCTGGAGGAGGTTGCTGATCCGAAGGCAACAGGAAGTAGACACTGGGTATATCTTGAGCATGAGACCTCAAAGCCTACCCACCCCCACAGTGACACACTTCCTCCAAGAAGGCCACACCTACTCCAGCAAAGCCATACCCTCTAATGGTGCCACTCCCTATGAGCTTATGGAGGTCAATGACACTCACACTACCACACCTTCTCCTTAAGTTGATTTTCACCAGGCATTTGGTCACAGCCACTAGAAAAATAACTAATCAGACAGTGCGACTGTGCATTAACATTCACATTTATTAGGCATTGTGGATGTTAAGCTGAACTGTTTAATCTAGCAAGTTTGACCTTGTTGTAGTCCACTAGGTTTCCTATTGGCTGTACCCAGCAGGACTGCATAAAAGGTTGATCGGACCATGGGCCTGGGTACCAGGTGACTGTAACTCGCAAGGGAGTAGTCTTTTGCTCCAACCCTTGGCATTATTATAAATAGACCCTTGGAATAAAGTTCTAGGCTGGTGGATAAGGATCCAGGCCCACCCAGGTCTATCCTGTGTTTTCTATCTGTTTCTCTCCCCCTATTTCTAACTAAGTCTCTTATCCCTCATTCCTCAAGAGTTCTTGAGGTAAATAAGTGTGGGGCTGGTCACTTACAAGACCTAAGGGATTTTCCTACCTCAAAAACCACAAACTGATGAAAAAACCCTACTTTTACAAAAAGTAATGGAGTCTCAACCACTCACAAGCAGCCGACTAGTCCATATTCAAATAAGAAAAACAGGAACTGTAAAGAATTAGACTGTCTGTACCTCACTTTCTGTGTTTTCTGTATGTTAATTCCGCTTCTCTGTCTATAAATAAAGCCAGACATATGGCTACTACTAGGATGTTACAGAATTCTAGAGTGGAAATAAAGCCTATTAAGATGCACAAAGTGACAGGTCTGAAGAGATAGCTCAGTAGTTAAGAGTGCTGGCTGTTCTTCCAAAGGACCCGGGTTTGATTCCCAGCACCCACAAGGTGGCTCACAACCATCTGTAACTGCAGTTCCAGGGGATCCGATGTTCTCTTCTGGCCTTCACTGGCACCAGGCATGCAGGTGGTACATAAGCATATGTGCAGACCAAACACTCACACATACAATGAAACTAAATTTTGAAAAATATGCAAAATGAAGCTGGGTGTAGAGTGCTCCACAGTAGCGCACTTACCTATAATGCACAAGGCCCTAGATTCAAATGTATGTTGTGATGTTGACTTTAATCATGAATAATGGAGAGATGTTGAAGCATACTATACAGGAGCATATGTATAGGTGAGACACAAACATAAGGCATTCTATACAGGGGACTTTGGTATGCACACAGAGAGGTGGCTAGCATGCAGAATTTAATCTCTTTGGGCACTGAAAGATAGCACACAACCAGAGCATGGCTGGAAAATTAAAAAAAAAAACTATAGAAATTAAAATGGAAAATAGAACTCAGTCAATGCCCAGGCTTGTTCTGTTTCACTGGCTTACTAAACTTTCCAGCAAATCCTTTTTTTCATCACACCCCGGCTGACAGGCTGACACTTTTGATGACACCCTTGCTAAACACCCAGCCAAATCACCAGCAACAGCTCAGAAACATCTTACATCTGCTCAGAAAATGAGGCACAGAAAATGGTAACTGGACCAAAGGCAGGATCAGTGGGTGCAAGCAGCTTGATTCTAGAGAACTGTGAGGTCTGCTTACACTATGGGCTTAAGAGAAAGTTCAAGAACAAACTCCAACAACATCAACTACCCTCTCTGTGAGAAATGATCTGCATTTCACTTTTAAATGACAGATGGCCTCTGACCCAGGCCATGTATAAGGCAACTTTCTCTGACAAGCAGTCATTACAGAGCTGTACAGCTTCTCTCAAGTAGCAAAGAAACCACAGACATTTCCATTCACAGTAAAGGGTGGTAACATGGTTTTAAAAACAAACTTTTAAAGCAATTCAAGAAAGGGGGGGAAAATCTCTTGTACTCTTTCATATGGAAAGCTAGTTCTGTGTTTCTGTGTTTCTGTGTATACGTTATACAGTGGGTGTAGGTGTAGGCTGTAGAATTTAACCACGTTGTAGGGGGAAGACGTTAGAGGAGGGGAGAGAGGGCAACAGGAGACGTGTTATGAAAGCTGAGAGGGGATGTCTAAGGATAGAAGGACACAATGTGAGGAGGGGACAGGGGAATTAAGGAGTAAAGACTCAACGGGAACAAATTTTGTTTGAAAATTTTACAACAAAATCTAATATCCTACATGCTAATAAAAACAAACAGTACACGCGGTTTGAAAATGATGCTGAGCAGAACAGTAACTATCTGCAGGCAAAGTGGGTGGACTAGACAGAGGCATTCACTCGACTCTTGCTTTTGACAGGCTCACAGTGAATCACAGGATTCTCACTAATCTTCAGATAAACACTGTAAATACTGTTCTTGCCTCAGACGTCATCTGCCGGCTAGCAAGGGATCTTCTTACTGAAGAATGGACAGCACCTCATCCATACCTCTGAGAGGAGACAGTCTTCCAGGGAGATTCCCCACAAGCAAACCCATAATGGGATCTGAAGAACCCCAGGGCCATCCGTGCACTGCAGAGCAGTCCCGAGTCCTCTTTTCACTGGTTAACCCAGGCCATCACGTCATCTGGCAGTAGGAAGATGCGTGGAGACAAAAATGCTTCCAAGAACTTAAGAACTATCTGCTGCAGGAGGAGGAGGCTTCTCTGACAATGGCTGAGCAAAACACTGATGATATTTGCCTTTGTGGGTCTGAGTTACCTCACTCATGATTTCGTTTCTAGTTCTCCACAGCTGGACATTACGCAGACAGTGACAAACCTTGGAACACTCTGCCCTAAGTGGGATGTCTCCATCAACTCTCTCCTCTCAGAGCTCTGGGAATTCTGTGGAAGAGGAGGAAAAATGAGCATAAGGGCCAGAGGACACCACAAAGAACAAGGCCTTCTAAACACAGCACAACTGACATACATATCAACTCACAAGACTGAGGCAGCATGCATAGGGTCTGTACCAGCAGAGTCCTGGGACTGAAAGGAGGAGTGGACACATGCCCCCAGCCCTAGCCATGAGGATATCTCCAATTGATAACCACTTGCAAATGAAAAACCAGTTTTCTCCGAGGGAGTCTCACTGGGGAAACAAACCGTTCTTCAGGGTAGGCCCCATGCCCAGCAGCAGATGCCAGCACAGCACTCTCAACAGCATCTTTGGGGGTACCCACATGAAGGGGCACCCACATGGAGGGGGTACCCATATGGAAGAGAAGGGGCACCCATGCAGAAGGGGCCATTGTGGGATGTGCAGCCCTGACTCTGGATCATTGTAAGTATGCCGATGGGCACTCTTCCCAGGCTGAGAATCTCCTAGCTGTAGCTCTTCAGCACTATTGAAGCAAGTTCTTCAGTGTAAGTGTTAAGTAGCACAACTTTCCATTAGTACATGTGCCCAGGACCATTTTACTCCCTTTCCCAGTCTCTCATGCCCCGTGCATCAGTCCTAGGTTCTCTTCCTAGACATGTCTTGAATCCAGTCTCTTCTCTCTTCCCTGCTCACACCCTAAGAACAGTCCCCACTGTCCTTGCTGCAGTTTACTTCAGTTCCCCTCCAGGTCTACACCTGCATGTTTGACCTCCTGACAAACACATCCTTCACGAGACAACTGGACTGGGTTGCTTCCTTTCTTAGGACCCTCCGAATACCTCCTATGATGCTGCTGAGAGCCTCTGTGCTCTGGGTAGTCTCATCTCCACCAGGTAGCTGCCCTGACCTTTCTGATGGGTTTGGCCAACTCAAGTATTTCCTTGCTCCAAGATGCAGATACATACTTTGTGGCCTTACCACAACTTCAGCTCAAAGTCCATTTCCCTGCAAAACTCACCCTCTCAGCTAGGACTTCAGTCTCACCTACTTGAGGCCTCCTACACCACATGACTTACCCACATGACTTACCCACATGACTTACCCATCTCCTCCTAACACCGTCTCTGGCACCTGCAATACCCTCTTTGTTACTTTGTTGCCCCCACTCCACAAATGAGATGATCCCATGATTTTCAAGAAAGGGTAGGGTGGGTTTTATGACTTGCATGTGGGTTCCTCCTACAAATGGATACTGAGGTTTGGTACCTGGTGTGATACAATGAAGAGCAGAGGGCCTTTAAAAGTGAAGAGGAGTCAGGCAAGATGGCTTATCAGGTAACGTGTTAGAGGCAAGTGATAATCATGGAATCCACATAAATGTGGAAGGAATGAACCAACTGTACAGAACTGTTTTCTCTCTTCTGAATGTGTGCTGTGGCAATGTACACATCCCTACACCCCTACACACATCATACTCAATATAAGGGGCCCTTGAAGGTCTTACCTAACCCCTGAAGTCCCAGGTTTCAACAGAGACCTGATGGTTCACAACTAGTAAGGCAGATAATCTATCTAATATCTAGTAGTACTTACTCAACATGAAAAGGGCTCACGGCAACAGGAACATAGGATCTGCAGGCTTTTATTTGCTACATTCTGATGAAGGTATACTAGCCCACCAGCTATCCCACAGAGGAGTCAGCAGCATTCTGGCTGCCAAATGATTCTCAGGGAGATTGATATCAATGAAAACTCAGCATGTCTCATTGCCTGTTAAAGAAATATCACAGTGCTGGGAGTGTCACCACCCATCATACAGACAACACACCATGAAAGATACATTCTTCACAGCTATCTCTCCCCCAGACCCAGCCATTTTGACATGTACATGCCGGGAACACATTGAGATTGAAGGACCATCTACATGATTAAGATACAGACAACTCTGAATCCATCTGTATACAGAATAACCCCAACTCAACATTGAAAAGAACTCATTGGTCCTAAAGAATTAACCAACACAATACAGAGTAATGCAGTAGCTCATGGTCAATAGCCTGATGAACCGGTAACAAATCAAACAGATCTTTAACACATGCCAATTCATTGTTGCCTGAATACTTTTTGCAAAAACATCTGATCATATACATTGTATACACGAATGCATATATACACACATGGGGATATTCCAGTAAATAGTAAGATATCCTATAGGGGAGGGGTGAACAAGCCTTGGCTTTTACATCATGTAACAATATCATCAGGACAAATTTCAACCTACCAACCTAATGCCTGGGAAGAGATGAGCATCACCTGCTACTAATGCCAGTTCCTGAACACCTACATCCTTCCCCATAAATATGGCACACAGTTCACCTGCTCCCCATGTAATAGCCTCCACCCCAACCTCTCAGTCACAGCACATATTTCCAGAACATACATACTTCATAGCTTGTGAACACATGCATATACCTACTATCTATATCCTGAACACACAGATATACCATGTTTTACTGCCTAACTTCTAGTGAAAAAACAAAACGCCTACTTACTCTAGGTTATGTATATGCCCCTGCTACAATTATGCACACATAAGCAATGAATGCCTTTGACAAACATGATGGCTCACGTGAACACAATAGGAACCCAATAGACACAGATTCCTCAAACCACTGAGTACACACAAGTTTTGCATGTATCACCCTGAATTGCATCCACAGGAAATTAACAGTCCACAGTAAATAAACTCCACACTTCCTGAATGTACACACAATCTCCACAGCCTCTTTGATTCCAATCACTGACAAGGAAACATCGCATCTACCATAGGACACCTGCATGAACCTCAAGAACTCAAACACATTTAAAGCCAAAAAAGCATATACTTACCTAACACACAGGACAAAACACAAATACTGGGAATACACATACAAGCAAAATCTTCAAAAATGCTACTCTAAATAAACATAAAGAGGACTGCAGAGCCAGCTATATACCCTGCCTACAAACCACCAACACTTCCTCAGAGCCTGCCCAGGCTTTCTCCAAAAGCCCCTCCCCCATCACCATTTCCCAGCCAACAACTCCAGCAGAAGACCCCTGTTCTACCAGAGGCCACACGGATCCCCAGAACCCTCAATAGCCCCTGAATTCATGTAGGCTGCCAAAATCCCAGCAGAGGCACCCTTCTAGACCAGAGGACTCACTAGCCACCAGGACCACAAGGTACTCAGGCCAGAAGACCAGAGAGGAAATAGAAACCAAGAGATAAAACACAAATCCAACAAAGACAATTCAGAAATAGGCACCTAAGACAACAATTATTTCAAACCCAGAGGCAAAGAAGCAGTGTAAAAACACAATCAACAATAGCCAGGGTAATATGTCACCACCAGAGCTCAGCTATCCTACTACAGCAGGCTCTGAAGAGTCCAACACAGCCGAAGCACAAGAAAACAACCTTACGATGATTATAGAAGTCCTTAAAGAGGAAGTGAATAAATCCCTTAAAGAAATGCGGAAAACACAAAGAATGGGAGGAAATGATTAATCCCTTAAAGAAATCCAGGAAAACACAAATGGGAAGAAATGAATAAATCCCTTAAAGCAAGCCAAGAAGAAACAAACAGGTGAAGGAGATGAATAAAACTGTTCAAGACCTGAAAATGAAAATAAAAGCAATAAGGAAAACACAAACTGAGGGAGTCCTGGAGACGGAAAATCTAGGTAACCGAACAGGAACCACAGATGCAAGCATCACCAACAGAATACAAGTGATGGAGGAGAGAGTCTCAGGTTCTGAAGATACAACAGAATAAACTGGTACATTGATCAATGGAATTGTTAAACCTAAAAAATTCCTGACACAAAACATCCAGGAAGTTTGGGACTCCGTGAAAAGATCAAACTTAAGAATAATAGGAATAGAAGAAAACAATCCCAGGTCAAAGACCCAGAAAATATTTTTAACAAAGTCATTGAAGAAAATTTTCCTAACCTTAAGAAGGACATGCCTATAAAAGTACAAAAAAGCTTACAAAACACCAAATAGAAGGGACCAGAAAAGGAAGTCCCTATGCCACATGATAATCAAAACACTAAACATACAGAACAAAGAAAGAATATTAAAACCTGCTGTGGTGATATTTTATTTGTACTGAAATGTGATTTTATTTGTATATTAATAAAGTTGCCTTGGGGTCATAGCAATAGCTGAGAGCTAAAAACCTTACCCTTCACTGCTGCTCTGTCTTTCCTCTCCGCAAGAGACCTACTTCCTGTGTCCTGTCTTTTATATAGACTTTCTGTTCTGTCTTCTCATTGGTTGTAAACCCAGCCACATGACCTCCTCATCACTGCCTGTCTGTACAGACCTCCAAGTCTTCTATGGTTGGTGTTGAGATTAAAGGAATGTGTCGCCATGCTGGCTGTATCCTTGAACACACAGAGATCTTGCCTAGCTCTGCCTCCCAAGTGCTGGGCGTGTACCACCACCGCCCAGCTTCTGCTATGGCTTGCTCTGACCCCAAGGCAACTTTATTAATATACAAATAAAATCACATTTCAGTACAAATAAAATATTACTATAACCTGCAAGGGGAAAAGAAGAAACAACATATAAAGTCAGTCCTATTAGAATTACACTGACTTTTAAACAGAGACTCTAAAAGCAGAAGAGCCTGGATAGATGTCTTCCAGACTCTAATAGACCACAGACATCAGCCCAGATTACTATACCCAGCAAAAATTTTCAATCACCATAGATGGAGAAAACATGATATTCCATGACAAAGTCAAATATGAACAAATATCTATCCATAAATCCAGCCTTACAGGGGTATTGGAAGAAAAACTCCAACCCAAGGAGGCTAACTATACCCATGAAAACACAGGAAATAATCTCACACTAGCAAAACCAAAGGAAGGCATACAGACACATACAAACACACAAACACACCCTACCATCACCAACAAAATAACAGGAATTAACAATCATTTGTCATCAATATCTCTCAATATCAATGTACTCAATTCCCCCCGACAAAAGGCATTGGCTGACAGGATGCACAAATAGGATCCATCCTTCTGAAGCATACAAGAAACACTTCTTAACATCCAAGATAGACATTACCTCAGAGTAAAGGGTTGGGAAAAAAATTCCAAGCAAATGGAACCAAGAAACAAGACGGTGTAGCTATTCTAATATCCAACAGAATAGACGTCCAACCAAAAAATAATCAAAAGAGATGGGAAAGGACACTTCATACCCATTAAAAGAAAAATCCACCAAGATGAAATCTCAATTCTTAACATCTATGCCCAAAAAACAAGAGTACCTGCACTTGTAAAAGAAAAATTACTAAAGCTTAAATCACACATCAAACCTCACACATTAATAGTGGGAGACTTCAATATCCCACTCTTACCAATGAACAAGTCATCCAGACAAAACCTAAACAGAGAAATAATGGAGCTAATGGACATTATGAACCAAATGAACCTATTAGATATCTACAGAACATTTCACCCAAACAAAAAAGAATATACCTTCTTCTCAGCACCTCACAGAACCTTCTCCAAAACTGACAACATACTCGGTCACAAAGCAAGTCTCAACAGATACAAAAAAATGGAAATAAACCCCTGTATCCTATCAAACCACATTTTAACACTGGATTTCAGCAACAACAGAAAGCCTACAAACTCATAGAAACTGAACATCTCTCCATTGACTGCTGGGTCAAGGCTAAAGAAAGAAATTATGGACTTCCTAGAATTAATGAAAATGAGTGCCAGCATATCCAAACTTATGGGACACAATGAAAGTGGTGTAAAGAAGAACGTTCATACAATTCCTTCATAACGAAATTGGAGAGAGCTCACACTAGCACCTTAACAGCACATCTGAAAGCTCTAGAACAAAGAGAAACAAACATGCCCAAAAGAAGTAGATGGCAGGAAATAATCAAACTGAGGGCTGAAATAAATAAAATACAAGCAAAGAGAACAAGACAAGGAATCAACGAAACAAAGAGTTGGTTATTAAAAAAAAATCGACAAGATAGACAAACCCTTATCCTATCTAACTAAAATATGAAGAAAGAATATCCAAATTAACAAAATCAGAAATGAAAAGGTGGACATAACAACAGTCACTGAGGAAATCCAAAGAATTATCAGGTCATACTTCAAAAACCACACAAAATTGAAAAATCTAAAAGACATGAACAATTTTCTTGATAGATACCACTTACCATAGTTAAATCAGTATCAGATAAATAACGTAAATAGACCTATAACCCCTAAGGAAATAGAAGCAATCATTAAAAGTCTCCCAACCAAAAACAAAGCCCAGGGCCAGATGGTTTTATCACATAATTCCACTAGATTTTCAATTTAGAGCTAATATCAATACTCTTCAAATTATTCCTCAAAATAGAAACAGAAAGAACATTACCTAATTTACTTTATGAGGCCACAGTTTCCCTGAAACTCAAACCACAAAACAAAGATTCAACAGAGAAAGAGAATTACAGACCAATTTCCCTCAGGTACATTGATGTAAAAACACTCTCAAATCTAATCCAAGGACACATCAAAAAGATCATCCACCATGATCAAGTAGGCTTCATACCAGAGAAGCAAGAATGGCTCAATTTATAAAAATCTGTAAATATAATCCACCATGTAACAAACTGAAAGAAAAAATAACACATGATCATCTCATTAGATGCTGAAAAAGCCCTTGATGAAATCCAACACCCCTTTATGATAAAAATCTTGGAGAGATCAGGGATATTAATTGAAAGAAAGAAATCAAAGTATCATTATTTGCAGATGATATGATAGTATACACAAGTGACCCCAAAAGTTCTACCAGGGAATTCCTACAGCTGATAAACACTTTCAGTGAAACTAGATACAAGATTAACTAAAAAAGAAAAAATCAGTAGCCCTTCTATATATAAATGACAAACAGGATGAGAAATAAATCAGTGAAACAATACCCTGTAGCTGGAAGTTCTCCTGTGTCCCACTCAGTCTGCAGCCACTCAGACCCAAGTAAACACACAGAGGCTTATATTAATTAAAACTGCTTGGCCATTAGCTCAGGCCTACCACTGACTAGCTCTTACACTTAAACTCAGCCCATTTCTGTTAATCTATATGTTGTGATGTATTCTGTGGTTTTTACCTGTGTGCCATTACATGCTGCTCCCTGGACAGTGGGCTTGTGTCTGACTCAGCCTTCCTCTTCCCAGAATTCTCCTTGTCTGCTTATCCCGCCTATACTTCCTGTCTGGCTACTTAGCCAATCAATGTTTTATTTATCAACCAATCAGAGCAATACATATTCACAGCATACAAAACATCCTACAGCAATACCCTTCATAATAGCCATAAATAATATAAAATACCTTGTAGTAACTCTAATCAGGTACATGGAAGACCTGTAAGAAAATAACTTCATGTATTTGAAGACAGAAATTGAAGAAAATATCAGAAGATGGAAAGCTCTCCCATGCTCATGGATCAGTAGGATTAACATAGTAAAAATGGCAATCTACCAAAAGCAATCTACATATTCAACACAATCCTCATCAAAATTCTAACACAATTCTTTACAGACCTTGAAAGAACAATACTCAACTTTATATGAAAAAACCAAGGATAGCTAAAACAATCCTTTACAATAAAAGAACTTCTGGAGGCATCACCATCCCTGATTTCAAGCTATACCATATGGTATTGGCATAAAAAGACAGGTTAATCAATGGAACCAAATCAAAGACCCAGATGTAAATCCACACATCTATGGACACCTGGTTTTTTATAAAGAAGCCAGAAACATACAATGGGGGGGGGGGGAAGCATCTTCAACAAATGGTGCTGGTCTAACTGGATGTCTGCATGTAGAAGAATGCAAATCGATCCATATCTATCACCCTACACAAAACTCAAGTCCAAGTGGATCAAGGACCTCAACATAAAACCAGATAGACTGAACATGATAGAAGAGAAAGTAGGAAACAGCCTTGAACACTTGTCACAGGAGACATCTTCCTAAACAGAATACCAATAGCGTAGGCACTAAGATCAACAATCAATAAGTGAGACCTCATAAAACTGAAAAGCTTCTGTAAGGCAAAGGATGCTATCAATAGGACAAATAGCCTACAGAATGTGAAAAGATTTTAACCAACTCCACATCTGACAGAGGGCTAATATCCAAAACATATAAAGAACTCAAGAAACTAGACATCAACAAACCAAATAATCCAATTTAAAAATGGTCTACAGATCTAAACAGAAAATTTAAAGCAGGGGATTTCAAAAGGCCAAGAAACACTTAAAGAAATGCTCAACATCCTTAGCCAACAGGGAAATCCAAATCAGAATGACTCAGATTCCATGTTACACCTGTCAAAATGACAGATCAAAACCACAAGTGACAGCTCATGCTAGTGAGGATGTAGAGCAAGGGGAACACTCCTCTACTGCTGGTAGGAGCTTGAAGTTGTACAGCCACTTTGGAAATCAATATGGTGGTTTCTCAGAAATTTGGGAATCAATCTACCATTAGACCAAATTATACCACTCCTGGGCATATACCCAAAGGATGCTCTATCCTATCACAAGAACAGTTTCTCAACTTTGTTCATAGCAGCTTTATACATAATAGCCATTGTGGTGATTTGAATATAATTGACCCCCCACCATAAGCTCACTGGGAGTGGCACTGCTAGGAGGTGTGACCTTGTTGAAGTAGGTATAGCCTTGTTGGAGGAAATGTGTCACTGTGGGGACAGGCATTGAGGTCTCCCATGCTCAATGTATGCCTAGTTCAGTTCATTTCCTGTTGCCTACAGATCAAGATATAAGACTCTCAGCTCCTTTTCCAGCACCATGTCTGATTGCACGCTACCATGTCACACCATGATGACAATGGACTAAATTTTTGAAACTATGAGCCACCAATTAATTTTTTTCCTTTATAAGAGTTTTCATGCTCATGGTGTCTCCTCACAGGAATAGCAACCCTAACTAAGACAGCCAGAAACTGGAAACAACCTAGATGTCTCTCAACCAAAGATTGGATAAAGAAAATGTAGTACATTTACACAATGAACTACTGCTCAGCTGTTTAAAAAAAATAACATCATGAAATTTGCAGGCAAATGAATGGAACTAGGAAAAAAAACATCCTGAGTGAGGTAACTCAAACCCAGAAAAACAAACATGGTATATTGTAGTGGGTAGCCATCCCAGCCTTGGCCTGGAAGTTCCAACCCACATTGAGGCTTCAGTAATGGTCACACTCACAAAGCAGTGCTGAGGGAGGAAGCTGAAGACCCAGGATGGAGAGGAGAGGTCTCTCTTGGTTCTGGGACCCTGGATGCTGGAAGTAGACCAAGCAGAGTTCTCCAGAGAACACCGCCGTACTGCGCCATACCTTTCCCAGATCCTACAAAATAAACCTCAAAATACCCCACAAAATAAACCTCCCTTTTAACTACGTGGAGTGGCCTTAATATTTTCACCAATATCTGGCACTCACGTGGGGCAAATTCCAAAGGCCTGGGTGGCTCCCTCCCTCAGCCTCCTCCCTGGCTGGCGGGTACCTAAACCCACCTGCAAAGTTCCATTTAACCAGGGAACGCCTACACGGTTCTATTCCCGAAAAAGGGAGCCACTAGTCAGGTGTCAGTTCCCTAGCTTAGCCCCCAGACCAGTGAAAACCGCTCATGGATATTGGCTTTAAAGTAAATAGTAATCATACTACAATCCACAGACCCAGAGAGACCAAGTAACAAGGAGGACTCAGAGGACACATGACTCTCCCTGGGAAGGGGAAATAGAATAGATTTCACGGGTGGACTGGGAGTGGGTGGGGATGGGAACAGGAAGGATCGGGTTTGGGGTGGAGGGAGAGAATACTTGGACAGATGGCTGGAATCGGGGGCAAAGTAGAAACCTAGTGCAATGGAAACTCTCAAGAACCTATGAGGTGACTCCAGCTAAGGCTCCTAGTAACGGGGCTACAGAGCCTGAACTGGCCATCTCCTGTAACCAGGCAAGGCTTCCAGTGGAGAGACTGGGACACCAACTCAGCTATAAAACCTTCAACCTACTATTTGTCCTGCCTGCAAGATGTTCTGGGATAATTGTGGGAATGGCCAGCCAATGACTGGTCCAGCTTGAGACCCATGCCACTAGAGGGAAGCCCATGCCTGACACTATCTGGAGGTCTAAGAACCAGAGGCTGGCAAGCCCAGAAATCTAGGATAGAACCAAACACAACTGGGAAAAAAAAAGAGTCAATGAAATGATTCCTAATGATACTCTGCTATACTCGAGCCTAGCCTAATCATCATCAGATGCGTCATCAAGCAAGTGATGGGAGCAGATGCAGAGACCCACAGGCAAACACTGGGCAGAGCTATAGGAGCCAGAGGAGTCAAGGACACTATAAGAAAACCCACAGAATCAACTAACTAGGGCTCATAGAAGCTCACAGAGACTGAACCAACAGCCAGGGAGCCTGCATGGGACTGACCTGGGTAGGCCCTCTGCATTTATGTTATAGTTGTGTAGCTTGATGTTCTTATAGATGGCTCACAACCATCTGTAATAAGACTTGGCAACCTCTTCTGTGTACATAATAGATAGATAGATAGATAGATAGATAGATAGATAGATAGATAGGTAGATAGATAGATGATAGATAAAAATCGCCTGCCAATCCAGAATTAGCTAATAGAAACCACTTCATTCCTATATCACCAATACTAACAAATAACCATATCATAAACCTTAATGTAGTAAATATATTTCCCACACTTGCCTGTGCAAACATACAATCTTACCTATCCATCAAATGCACATACCCTTACTTCCTATGTATGTAACAATTATTCTCTAGTTATAATATGCAGCCATATAAAATATTCATCCAAATTTTCATGACTCTTTAATAAACATAATGTCACCTAAACACTCCTCACACAAAAATCTGGTCATACCCAGAAAACATGCATACCCAGGAGGTATAGAAGAAATACAAACTCCATCTACATGTGGCACTCTACAAGCACCAAACATCTATATAAATACACAGAACACTACAAATATGCAACTATATCCTCCAACATCATCTCATACTTCCTGCATAAACAAGATAACATACTGTGAATGATCACAAAGACAATTCTATCTTCCAAATGTCAAGTCATTTGAACGCCACATTTCAGATATATACACCCATTCTACCAGTCCCTAATTGCTCACACACTGGACCTCACATGCTAAACATGCTACACATAGACAAATTCTGTAACCATCCATGACATCCCAAATACAAATAATTCACCTACATTCCCAACAGTATTTACCCATTGCATAATCAGATATTCATTCCATTTCTTTAACACTATTCTCATGCAATTATTTCTTGCCTGGCATATGTATATATACATTCCAAATTCCATTACAAACTAAAATATCCCAACTTTCAAGGGAAAAAACCAGAATATTCCCAAATTATACGTACCTAACCCCAAGTACAAGTACAAGCATGTACTTTATACATTATCAAAATCCTTTCATTCAAAATATCTAAACACCATCATTCACATGCAAACATACACATTAGATTCTTATCACTCAGTTTAAAACATAATCCCAACTAATTCAAACATTAGTTCTAATTTATGTCCTAAAAAGTACACAAGTCACACATACTCTGAGTTGCCACACTAGGCAAGAAGCCAGCAAGCACAGCATCACATGTATATATGACAATTCTCACTCCACAGTTCTCATGTCCTCCAAATCAAAATCAAAGCACACACTTCCCCATATTCTCAACACACATGGAGTCCCAATAAACACACACACATACACACTACATAGTAGATAAATCATATACAATTTAATTAAGTCTTTGTTGTAAGTTCCTTTTACCCTTCTGATTCTCACACAATAATTTTCTTATTATTGCCACTATTATGTCCACAGGAAGACACACAATTGAATAAAAAGACTGCTAACATCACTGCATTAGTGGAGCCACAGTGTGGAGCTGTAGAGCAGCAGATCTATCTGTTTACATGGACAAGTTTCATAAGTACAAGGATGACTCACCATTTCCAATGATAGGAGCTATTCTGTTGAAAGGTAATGATTACAAACACTTAGAGACCCATGAAACACACTTTCAAAGTTCACACCGTATTTATTAAATTCTCCGATACAGGTCAAAAGCCAGGCTACCTACAGAACAATGGGAGAAGCCCTGGTCCAAGCACTTACCCATGCCAGTGGTGTAAACTCCCAGGAGGGCACTCAGTCATTCAGGGCCACAGTGCCTGCAAGATACAAGAAACTCACAGCCAAGGGCAGCAACAGTGGTGACTGCATGCTCAGGAAGTTAGGCCCAAGTTTCCTTTACCTTGCTTTCTATATAATGGGCACCGCCATAATCAGCCAACTGATCATAATGCCTCCTCCATGCTTGCACCCCTCCACGTTGGTGCTGGTGTCTCCATGCTTGGACCAGCATAATATACACTTGAGCCAACATGTCAGGACTGGCGCTTGCACCCCAGTCTCCTGTGCTCACGCTCTTCATGCATGTGCTGCCATACATGACTCTGCCTGAGTGGGTGAGCAATGGACTGACTCTGAGCCACTGGGAGATGAGAAATACCCAAAAAAACACCTCAGCCAAGAGAAGGAAAGTGTGTAAGTGGGAAAGGAAGCCTGGAGTTCTGCAGAAAAGGGAAGACAAACGGTGCACCGTGGGTGCCTCCCAGCCTCGCCACAGAACCTGTGTGGCTATCCCTCTTAGAACCAGGGATTAAAAACTTCCATCTGTGCATTTAGCATCCTCACCTGAAAATGTTGAAGAAGTCTGGCCTAAAGCCATCTCCTGCTGGCCACAACACTTTGGATGATAATTGTCTCCTTTATGCTTTTCAAAGAGCAGCATGTCCCCTTCCAGACCATCTGAAAGTTCCATTAAGGAACACTTTTAGAAAAAAATTCAGACCCAGGAGATACTCTGAGACATGATTTGTCCAGACTCTGCTTCTAGAGCCCTTCCTATGGCATCCACTGTGTTAAGTTCACTACTTCACACTCAGAGCTCTACCGAGAAAGGTCGCTCTGCTGATAAGTGTCGCTCTGCCAACTTCACCTAGTAGTTTATGATAGAGTATCAAATATTTTATATTTGTAAAAACTCAGGTGTTTTTTTAGACATATGATTCAAGGACACAAACACAATATGCAAGCATGCTAACAGCTCCCCACAGTACAGAGTACCAGCTCTTTTACTCCCTGTGGCTAATAGAAACTGCTGCTCAGTGCCCCTGCCTAGCACTGTTACCCTGAGAACATCTCCAGGCTGCAGTAACCCAGTTCTGCAACTCACTTCCAGCCCAGAGCTAATTGGCAATGTCTTCATCTCAGGACAGCTACTTCAGGCAGGTGCTCTCTGACAAGGTAACTCTTACAAAGGACATCTCACTCAACCTTTTTGATTGGATTCCACAGCATTTTCCATGGTGACTAGAAGTGGATTTCTTCCCACATTTTTACCTCATCAAAATCATCCAGAGCATAATCAGGATAAAAACATTGCACCACTAATTTGAATATAAAAACAATTATTTTCAGTAAAGGGATGCTAACTGCTGAAAAGGTAAAGGAGAAAGCTGAGACATAGCAGAGGTAGCAACTTCAGAAATCCACTTCATTTCTAGAGATGAGGGGGAGTGACTAAGGCAGATATTTTCAGGCTTAGATTCAAACTCAAGCAGAAAGGACTATAGGACAATGGGATCTATGCCAGGGAGAGCCAGCCCGCAGATAGGCTGGGGTCATGTTTCAGAAGAACTGAAGAATGCTTAGACCAAGAAACGACTGTCAACACTTTCTGGTTGTCTTACAGAGCTAGTTTTTCCAGAAACTTTCTTCTTTGTTGCTCACCTAGTAATGATGTGAAAAGGCTAACAACATGCCCTGATGCAGAGAGGTCAGAAGTGGGAGTTGGAATTAGAGCCAAGAGAGGAGAATTCAAGTCAGAATGCTGAAATTTACCTTAATAAGAAATGACGGGATATAAACTTAGTGTAGTTCAGGCGGAGAGTGAAGGCCTCCTCCATTTCTGGTTTTCAATGAACTCATCCAGACAGTTCACCAGTTAATCCCAGCACTTAGAGGTAGGCAGACCTCTGTGAATTTCAGATTAGTCTGGTCTACACAGTGAGTTCCAGACTAGTTGGGTCTACATAGTGAGACCTTGTTTCAAAAAAAAAAAAAAAAAGTATTTTAGAAGACTGAGGAGACAGCTCAGTGGACAAGAGAACCCAATGTATATGCTTAGTTTGGATCTCCACTACCCATGTAAAAAGCTGAAATAGCCACACATGCCTGTAATCTAGCACTGAGGGCAGAGGAGGGATGTGACTTGGTGTCAGGAATAATAGCCATTTTGGTGAAGAACATCTAACTATAGTAAAATTGCTACGCAGTAATAGTATGCAAGTAGTAAAATCACTAAATAGTAATAGTATGATAATAGTAAAATTGGGGCCAGAAAAATAAGAGGAACTCTAAGAACCAAGCAGAAATTCTGCTGATGAAAACTAGGTAATTGTGTTAACTAAAATTTACTGAAGTCTCAACAAAATACTCAACATAGCAGAAGAATTCTATAAACAGTCAAATTACCCTTCAATCATGAAGTGAACATAAACGCATTCTCAGATAAAGAGTTTATGGCTAGCAAGCCCACCTCATAATAAGGACTAAAGAAAGTCTTTCAAGTGTGGAAGGAAATGGTACCAGATGGTAAATTAATTTGAAACTGATAAACGGCAAGTACAGAGGTAATAAAGTCTGCATAGAAATTAACACACCCAAAAGGGCTTGGTGTCATATGAAGTATTAAAACAAAGTATTGATGGGTTTCCATCATAGAGATGTAATAAAAATGGCCATTATGGCACAGATGAGGAAAGCTAACAGCTGTGTTAAAGTAGTTTCTCTATTTTATCAATGCTAGGTTACTATTAATGTGAAATAAGTTCAGGTGCATCGTTAGAGATCTAGTAACCATAGTCACAAAATTAGCAAAATAATCAATATAACACAATAAAATAGCTATATAGTACTAAAGGAAGCAGCTGAGAAACAAAAGTGGAGAGGGAGGCGGAAACAGAAAATGTCAAAAAGAAAACTGCTCAAGGCTAACCACATCAGGAAGTGTGCTAAATATGAACAACCTAGACCTTGCAGTTTGGAGGGGCCGATGATAGCCTTAATGAAAGAAGATGTTTGTGAGAAGGGGTTCTTTTGTTACGGTAGCCCAGGATGGCCTTGAATGTCAAGATTCTGTATGTTGAAAACTCCAGAAAGCTCATTTTAAAAAGTAAATAAAGTGACTATAATTAATAAACAATCTTAAATGTTATAGAAAATAATATTACTATTAAAATTATGTTCCTGCACCAGACTCACACACTTTACTTCTACTCTGCCTATTGGCCTTCGCCAATGACTAGCCAACAACCTAGTCAGTGGAACATCATTTGCCAGGTCCCAGCTGTGGCACAACACTCAGGCCAGGCCAGCCTTTGCCTCTCAATCTCCTCTTTGCCTATGTTGAATCATACAAAATGAAGAGAGAAAAAGAGATGCTGGCTCCCTCCTCCCTCCCAAGAGCCACAGACTAGAAATTTGAAGCCTGCTAGACAGAGTGCACAGGTATTATGGAGAGGGCTCCAGGTGTCTCTGCTGTCCACCCAGCAGCGGTGTGGATTCTTGTGCTCCTGAAAGACAAGAGCTCAGATGAGACATGGTATAAGAGCAAGCATCCAGAATTTGAGCAAGCAAGGAATACACTATTTTTCCCAAAAAGTGGGCCTAGCAGAACGGTCTCATTTCTCCTGCTCCTGTTACCTTTTCCTGTACCTCCCTCAGAGTGAGCACATGAAGGACAGAGGTGTGCTTCTCTTGAAGGCCCATTTTACCATGATTATAACTATGTATATTATATATAATGCAAGAACATTCATAGGGGCATAGAGGTCTAAATACATTCATAGTTGGAAAGTTTATTAGAGGAAAGGGCAGCAGTATTCTGAATATGCTCCCCCGGCCAGGAAGTACCTGACAGACATTAAAGCTGTCCCAGGCAGTCAACCAGTACCACCTATCATCCTATGGGTCCTGTTTCACAGTCCACCACCATCTTTGCATCCTGCTTGGACATGACCTGACCCATCCGGGATCTAACACTGCACCGTCTTTCTATCTTGACCATCAGTAGACTGATACCTTTACCTTTACATACTAACTATTACTCTTTAGGTCCTATTTGGGGGCCTTGTTTGTCACTCCCTCCAGGAACTAGCCTTCTGCCTAACACAAGAACAGTGTGTCTTACACTAACAAAAATCTGGAGTGCACCTTCTGTCCACCCCAAGCCTAGAGGCTCCACTCAGGGAAAGGAGGAAGTGGACCTGGGAATAACCTTGCACCATCACATTTCATCAGTGTAACTGGCTCATCAAAGAGGATAGGGGCTCCATCTGGAGTCTTATGGCTGTGAGCTGTACATCTCCACTGGACATCAGGCCCTCATCTCACAAGGGCAAAGCAGGGTTCTCAACCTGTGGGTTGTGACCCCTTTGGGAGTCATATATCAGATATTTACATTAAGATTCATAACAGGGCTGGAGAGATGGCCCAGAGGTTAAGACCACTGACTGCTCTTCCAGAGGTTCTGAGTTCAATTCGCAGCAACCACATGGTGGCTCACAACCATCTGTAACAAGATCTGGTGCCCTCTGCTGGCCTTCAGTCATACATGCTGTATACACAATAAATAAATAAATCTTAAAAAGAAGAAGAAGGAGGGGGAGGAGGAGGAGGAGGAGGAGGAGGAGGAGGAGGAGGAGGAGGAGAAGAAGAAGAAGAAGAAGAAGAAGAAGAAGAAGAAGAAGAAGAAGAAGAAGAAGAAGAAGAAGAATCATAACGGTAGCAAAATTACAGTTATGAGTTAGCAATGAAAGTGATTTTATGGTTAGGGGTCACCACAACATGAGGAGCTGTATTAAAGGGTCATAGCATTAGGAAGGCTGAGAATCACTGGTTTAGAGGAAGTAGATTAAACATGAAGGCCAGAAGGAAAGAAATTAGGTTATTCTATATTCTTTTCATTAAATGGCTCCTGCTTGCACTGAGTGAAGTGGACACAGCTTCCCAGAAGTATTTGAACATGAAGTCTAGAAGAAATGGCTTCCAATTTCAAACAGTTCCATGTGTGCCTTGTGCCCAAGGGCTGGCAACATGTCTTGGTGTCCACTGTGGTATTCTTAGTCACATTGTGAGGCAGGCAGATACCTTCAGAACATCCTTCCCACTAGTTTTAGCACCAACACTGCACAGAAAGTTGAGCATTGCCACAGGCACTTCTGTCTGTTATTCGGGTTTTTAAAGTGGGTACAGTATGAATTTAAACTAAGCATGCCCAGGAATGTATTAAACTCGTCCTTAAGCATGCTTAGGAATGAGTGAACTTCTATACTGAGCATACTCAGGATACTAGGGTCTTCCTCCATAGAGAATGCTCAGGAATGGATCCACATGTCTACCCATACGTATAGGCTCCCTGAGTAGAGCCCCCATGCTTTATTTGTTGGAGGAGGACATGGTCTTCCAAATTTGATACCCATGCTCTTCTCACCTCCTTCAGGTAATAAACCTTTCTCTTCTGTTCAGTCTCATCTGTTGTTTTTGCTCTTTTAGGGGGCCCGCCACTCAGCTGCCAAATAAATCACTCACAAAAGTTTATTCTTAATTATGAATGCCCAGCCTTAGGTTGGCTTGTTTCTAGACAACTTTTCTTAAATTAACCCATCTGTCTTTTGCCTCTGGGCTTTTCTCTTTTCATTCTCTTACTTCTGTAAATCTAACTCTTACTCTGTGGCTGGCTGCATAGCTGGGTGGCTGGCTCCTGGAGTCCTCCTCCTTCTCTGAATACTTCTTTCCTCCCAGATTTCTCCTTCCATATATCCTCTCTGCTGCCAGTCCTGCCTAGCCTTTCTCCTGCCTTGCTATTGGCCGTTCAGCTCTTTATTAGACCATCAGGTGTTTTATATGGGCAAAGTATCACAGCTTCACAGATTTAAACAAATGCAACCTAAACAAAAGTAACACACCTTAGAATAATATTTCCCAACACTTATCCATGATTGTTTTGTCTTTGACTCACCGCCACAAGAGTCACTGATGCTGCCACGTGTTCTAAACTGTCAGCATAGCTCCACACAACAGATATCAGTCATACTATCCTCTACTGTCCTGCATCTGTAATATCACCTGCAAGGCCTAAACTGACTGTGGCTCCAGCAGAGCAGTGAAAGTCCTGCAGGAGAGATGGGTGTCCCAACTTCCTCATACTCATATTAAGTGTCCTGAGAAGGGAAACAGGAAAACAGCCCTTCCCAGGTGATTCAATCCAGAGGACAGGAATAAATGTATGTTCACTTCTCAAGATTCAGCTGAAACACATTCTTAGCCTATTTAGGAAGTTTGTTGGTGCATCTGCCAGGGATCAGAGGACATGACCTTTCAGCCTTGTAAAAATTTAAATGGGGCCAAGGGTCCCATTTCCCATAGGTGGCTTACCTGGTAGTGGTCAAGATTCCAGAACATGATGCAAATACAAGTCAGGAGCCAGGATGATGGTGCCGGGCTTAACCAGCTTGACCAGAGTATCATAGCAAGTGCTGCAGGAAGCTGAAGGAGAAGGAAGCAAGTAGCTAAAATCCAGCAACTGGAGGAAGGGTACAGGAACTTGTGCCCAGAGTGTCTTCAGTATTGGATGGGTGTACAGGCACACAGCCCATTGGAGCTCTGGCTTGGCTCCTTCCTCTGGCTCTCAGTCCATGCCAGGCTGATCTCTGCTCCTCATGGTTCAACAACCATAGAGACAGGCCTTTCTCTTACACTACTTGAAAGGAGAAAGACACAGGAAAGAGACACGGTTAGTGACTTAGTACTAAGTAGTCCCGAGCAATAGCAACAGCATCCCCTAACCCTTGTTGGAAGGCATTCTGGACCAAGAAAAGCCACTACCCACATAGGACAGGCCAAAGAGAGGTGGCAAAGCTCTCCCTGGGAATCTGAGTATGAGTAATTCTGAAGGATTGATCAACGTGTGAAGAGTCCAGCAACTGGGGCTCCCTCTATTTCTTCGCAGAATTGTTTACCTTTATACTCAGAAGGCCGGGAAAGTAAACTCTGCATTCATCCAGTGAAACCTAAAGTCCTTAGGAGCCTGTAAAACACATCGGCAGGCCCTACCATGCTCTGTGTGTGTTCAATGTGTCTGACAGCAAGTTTGCCTTCTTACTGAGCAAAAAGCATGTGAAAGTATAAACAGCACAAGCACATACATGGACACCCTGCCCGCTGCCACTGCCCACCAGACGTGTCTGGAAGACACCCTCTCCCGACCTGTGCTACATGAGCCATTAGATATGAGGACCAGCAGGACAAACCCTGCTGCCACCTCAATGCACTGCTAGCTCTCACACCTACTGCTAGATATCTCTGTTGGATGCTACCCAACTGCTGCTGGCCCACTATACTGCTAGGAATGGGTGTTGAGGAAAGGAGGGAAAGGATCATCAGAGGGTGTTACCAAGTCCTGCAACACAGCAGTGTACACTGGTGGTCTAGGGTGGGTTGTCCAGCAGGGCCTAATTCTTAGATATCTACATGCAGCAATGACAGGAGTGCCCAGCTGGATACTAGAAGTGTATGTGAGTTGGCTGAAAGATGGGAGGGTGCCCAGTAGGGTCTGATACCCAGCAGTGGGTGTAAGCTGGCTGAAGGATGGGAAGGTGCCCAGTAGGGTCTGATACCCAGCAGTGGGTGTGAGTTGGCTACCGAAATGGAGAATGTCAAATAGGGTCTGATATCTAGTGTAAATGGGAAAACTCAGGCAGCTGGCTAAAGTAGTGTATATGGAGGAACAGCAGGAGAGTGTCCTGGCTTAGAAACTAGTCATGTACACAGATGGCAGTGACTGGGAAAGGGGAGAACATGCATCCCACAGACCTGTCCCTAAACACGGTACGTGGTGGGAAGGTCCAGTAGAACCTGGTATCACACATAGTACAGTAGCAGCAAGAGGAATGGTGTCCCACGCGGCCTGACTCCTTGGAGTCTCCTAAGTCTGGGAGTCAAGTGTCAACAGGCCTAAACCTTAGCAATGTACCTAGAGTGTGAGTCAGGTGTCCATCAGGGCCTAACTCATAGCCGTGGATGTGACGAGTCTAGTAGGGTGTGACACGTAGCATTGTATGTGGGGAGAGCACAGTAGGTTTACCAGCAGTCAGAAACACAGCAGCCATTTATAGATGCTGAGGACAGACAGGGAATGTGTCCAGGATGCTCTGATATTAGTCCAATACATTGAGTGTGGGTAGAGTTCCAGTAGTATCTGTTTCATAACAGTCTATGTAGGGCTGCAGAGTGGTGTCCAGTAGGGCCTGCTATCTACCAGTTTATGTGGGGTAGGGGCCAGCAGAGCCTGATTCCTGGAAGGTTTTTGTGCCCAGGGATGCAGCAGTAGTTGATATCTTCCAGTGCATGTGGGGTATTAGTGAAGGGGGTTGTCCAGTAGGGCCCAATGCCTAGACCCCCACTCTCCCATGCTGCTTCCCTATACACAATAACTTTCAGGTAGTGTAGGACACATGCATTCTAGCATCCCACATAAACTTTAAAGTGTTAGGACCCACTGGACAGCACACAAGAGGAGCTACACCACTTACTACACTGGGTGACAGACAACACAGCCTCCCTGCCACCATCTGAAAAACACAGGTAGTTATCAGGCCCCACTAGACATCCTGACAAAGCTCCACATACACCAATATATGCAGATCCTTCTGGACATCCACCGCCATCCACAGCACGAACACTGAGGTTTGAAGCCCTGTAGGACATCCCCTCCACTAGTACACACAACTACTAGATAACAGGTCCTACTGGACTTCCCTTCCCCCATCGCCACGGCTCCAAACACACTGCTTGGTATCGCTCCTTGCCGGATGCCCCCACACACACACGTTGCTATTTTTCAGGCACAAATGGTCACCCAAGGCCACCACTATTAGGCCCTCCTAGACACCCCTTCCCTAAAGATGCCACTCCACACAGTACTAGTATCAGACCCTAATGGACACACACTGCCACACAGCTTGACCTAGTAGACACTGTGCTGACACTGTACACTGTACATAGACAGCCTGGTATCAGGACCTTCTGAACACTCCCCTAATGCCCTACTTGTACTGTTAGGGATCAGGCCCATGAGACACCCTACTCACCCCCTTGCTGGTCAACATACACTGTTTTCAGGCCATGCTGGACATCTCCTGGTGCTGCTCATATAAACTCCAAGGCAGGATGACACCCCTGCCCAGTGCCACTACCCCATGGACAATGCTAATTACCAGAGCCCATGAGACATCCTTCTACCCCATAGCCATTAGACATACTGTTAATTACCAGGCACTGCTGGACATGCTTCCCCTGGAAATACTCCATTACTGGGTCTAGGCCCTGCTGGTCATCATAGCCCCACATACCCTGGTAGGTATCAGCCCTCCTATAGACCTCTGATGCACTAAATCAGTGGTTCTCAACCTGACCCCCCTTTGGGGGTCACATATTAGATATCTTGTATATCAGATATTTACACTATGATTCACGACAGTAGCAAAATTAAAGTTAGGAAGTAGCAACAAAATAAATTCATGGTTGGGGGTCACCACAACATGAGGAACTGTTGTATTAAAGGGTCACAGCATTAGGAAGGTTGAGAACCACTGGGAGTCAGGTCCTGCTGAACACCCCATCCCTGAAACCCCACATACAGTGCTAGGTACTGTAGCATGAATCTTAAAGAATCTTATTAATAAAAACAAACTTGGGCCAGGTATTGGGGTGAATGCTGGAAGATCAGAGAAGCAGAACAAGCCACAGCTACCTCACCTTACCAGTTCCTCAGCTGATCCTCTGTGTCCTAAACCAAATGGGTCTTGGCTGAACTGTTACTCAAAAGCCTAAAAGCTTAACCAGGCCAAATGCTTCTAGTTTCTGGTCTTCATGGCTTATATACCTTTCTGCTTTCTGCCATCACTCCCTGGGATTAAAGGCTCACTTCTTGGGATTAAAGGTGTGTGTCATCATGCCTGGCTGTTTCCAATGAGACCTTGAACTCACAGAGATCCAGAGGGATTTCTGCCTCTGGAATACTAGGATTAAAGGTGTGTGCTACCACTGCCTAACATCTATATTTAATATTGTGGCTGTTCTGTCTCTGACCCCAGATAAGTTTATTAGAGTGCACAATATTTTGGGGAACACAATACCACTACAAGGTGCACAGACTTCAGGACACATACAACTGCTTATCTTATCCTATGTATCAGTTCCAAGTCATCATCTGCTTCCACACCAGTTAATATGTTAGTATAAGACCCTGCTAGACACGGTGTCCCAATAGCCCAAGCTCCACATCCCCTGATTTCTGACAGTACAGTGGTATCAGGAAGGAAGAGCTGACCACACGGTGGGTGGTTGGGGCTAAGTATGACCAGTGGGCTCTAACAAGTGGAGTTAAGTGAGGTGGCAGCCTAGGGACAGGGCATCATCAGTTCCTTATATGTTGCAGTGTAATACAGGAGTGCTCAAAAAGGCTGGTTACCTACAAGTGTAGATGGGGTGTGGACAAACAGAATATTGTATAGCCTGACCTAAAAAAAAATAGTCTGTTTGGGTTTTTGTTTTAGTTTTGCAGAAATAGGGTGGCTTGTCCAGAGTATGATGTCCAGCACAGTGGCACAAGGGAGAGGGCTAAGGTAGTATCCACCAGGGCTTGCTTCCTCACAAAATACGTGCAAAGATACTGACAGGGTGGGGTTTCCAACACCACTGTTCAGGGGTCCAAGCTGCAGGTGCAGCTACAGTGCCTGACACCCGTATATATGGGGATGTGGGGCCGATACAGCAGTGCCTGACATCTAGAAGAGTATTAGGGCTGGGTGGTGGTGGTGCATGCCTTTAATCCAAGCACTTGGGAGGTGGAGCCAGGTGGATCTCTGTGAGTTCGGGGTCAGCCTGGTCTACAAAGTGAGATCCAGGACAGGCACCAAAGCTACACAGAGAAACCCTGTCTCAAACAAACAAACAAACAAAAAGAAGAGAATTTGACCTATGGTGGGCCCGCAGGAAGGCCTAAAACTAAGCCATGTATGTGGGGTGTCAGGTAAGACCTAAGTCTGACACATAGCAGTGCATGTGGAGCTGGGGGTGTCAACAGGACTAGTACCTACAAGCAGCAGAGATATGGGCTGTCCAGCAGGGACTAATAAAGAGCAACATAGGTTGTAGCACTGTGGTGGGGCAGGTGACTGGCATTACCAGACACCTAGAACTCCATATTGGATGGAGGGTGTCCAGCTGGGACCGGATACAGAACACTGTATGCGCAGCTTCCCTAGTTGAAGCAGGAGTGGGTAGGGGAGCTGTCCAGCAGGGCTAATGCTGCCCTGTGTATGTGAGATGCTAGAGGAGGGATGGTCACCTGACTGTGATACATAGTAGTGCAGAGGGTAGGGCAGGGACATGTCTCATAGGGCCTGGCACCTGGCACCTAGCATATGTAATGTGTGGGAGGTGATTCAACAGTCTTACACCTAGCCGAGGGAGGGATTTGGGCTGTAGGGACTTGTAGAGAGCTGCATACAGCCGCGCCTCAAAGATGGCGCCGGCTTCCGCCTTCCACCTTCCCGATGGTGAGCGCTCTCTGTGATAAACAACTCCTTAATTGGCTAAGGCTGAGAATCTGGCTTGCTTACACGCACCTGGACCTATTGGTAGTGCCCACATGGCTGCTCAGGGTTGGCAGCCCATGCCTACTTAGGGGCTGGGAGAGGCTCGCCCGGGGAGAGACATCGCTTGTAACAAGGTGCTGAATAAACTGCTTAAAGAAGAGCTCCGGTGTTGCATCATCCTTGCTGGTCAAGGCGGTCGCGACAGGGGCTGGGCTACCTAGCAGGACCTGACACCTGGCAGTGTACGCAGGACACAGCAGGGTCTGGGGCTGAACCAAATTGTACGTGCAGCTGTGTTCAGCAGGGCCTAGCAGTTGGTGCACACTGTGACAGGTGTGATGGGGTGGGGGGTTGTCCAGATGGGCTGATACTGAACAGTGTTTGTTGGGAAGCAGGGTGGTATGCAGCAGGGCACCACACCTAGTATATGTGGTATTGCAGAGGAGGGGCACATAGAGCAGCTTTGCTGGGGTAGGTGTCCAGCTCACACAAACTTCTAGAGATCAGGCCCTGCGGGCCCATACTCTCAAAAAAACTACTGCTATTTATCAAGCCTTGCTACATTCCCCTTCCCCAGTTTTTCAAGCCCCAGATGCCCTGATTGGTCTCAGACCTTGCTGAACACCTAACCAATCACCACACATTCTCTGCCACAATCTAAAATATACTGTAACCCAAAATACACTGCCACCACCCTAGGCTCACATTCACTGCCAGGTATAAGGCCCTGAAGCATACCCTCTGCCCTACCACTGCCCAAACACCACACCACATACAGTCAGGTCCTGCCTGATAATACCCACCACCACTACCACCACCACCACCACCACCACCACCACCACCACCACCACCACTCTGTGTACACTGTTAATACATGAGCCCTGCTGGATACCCACCTGGCACCATACATACACTGTTATGTATCAAGCCCTCCTGGACACTCCCTGGCATCCCACAAACACTACTGTGTGTCAGACCCTGATGGATCTAAACAGCTCCCAACTGCTGCCACCCAACATACACTGTTCTTAAGACACTGCTGGACATCTCCCTGTTGTCGCTACAAAGAAACAACTTGGTATCTAGTGCTTATCCCACCACAGGCCTTACTAAATACCAAACCATCCTGCTGCCAAAGCCACCCATGCACTACTAGGTATTGGGCCCTCCTGGATACCCCTTCCCCAGCCACTAAAGCCTGAAACATACTGTGTGGCTTCAGGCCTTGCTGGACACCTGCCCCACACACAGCCCTGTAGCCCTTTATGTGCTACCATGTATCAAATCCTTCTGAACCCTCCAGTCCAGATTCATATATTGTGTCAGGCCCTGCTCAACAAGCCCCTCTTCCTACCCATGAATTGCTGCCCCAAAGCACTTCTAACTTCCAGTTGTACTGAACACCTCCACCACTGCCTACAAGCATATGTGGGCAGCAGAATGGTGAGATGTCAGGCAAAGTCTGAGCCTAGCACGGTGTGCATGGCTGCAGCCTGCACAGGCATGGCAACAAGGATCCGATACACAGCCTTTGTGTGGCAGCGGATGTCTAGCTGTGTATGCTGGCCACAGTGCACACAGGAGGGAGGTGTGTGTCTATCCTGGTCTGAACCTAGCATGTCATGGGATGGCGTCTGGTACCCAGCACTCTATATGCCGCTGTGGCAGTGGCAGTCGCTCTAATGGAAAGCAGCAGCTGAAGCTTAGCAGTGTAGGTGGGGCGTCAGCAGAGGACGGTGAAATGCGGGGCCAATACCCAGCAACTTTGTGAGGTGCAGCAGGAGGAGCTTCCAACGTATTCTGATACCTAACATTTATAATGGGTAGGAAGTTAAATGGAACCTGATACCTGGAAGTGGACATGTGGTCATAGAGGCAGTGGTGTCCAGCAGGCCTGATAACACTATACTATTGGAGAGCAGTAGAGGATGCAAATGTTCCAACAGGGGCCAATACCCAATAAAAATATGTTAGATGATAGAGAAGAAGGGGTGTCTATCAAGTGTTTCCATGAGAGCCTCACACTTAACAGTGTTGGGGGGACAGCTGGGTGTGTCCACCAGGGTCTCATACACAGCAGTGTACGTGAGGCAGCTGCAAGGTGAGGGTGTGTGCTATAGGAACGTCATCTAGTTTTGTATGCTAAGTGGTAGACTGAATGAGGGGATGTCTAGCAAGTATGATGTCCTAAAAGTTAATACTTCAGGTTGGTGTCATGGAGTGTCCAGCAGGGCCTAACACATAGTAATGTACAGTGGGTGACAGGCAAAAGAGGGTCCAGCAAGTCCTGAAAACTAACTTTATAGTAGATCAGTGAGGAGGGCTGAGATCCAAGAGGGTCCTAACAGCTAGCAGTAAATGTAGGTTTCATTAGTGTGAGGCTGTCAAGCAGGGCTCTGTAAGTAGCAATGTGTTCTGGGTACAGTGCAGGGGAGTATCCAACATTGCTGGATACTGAGCAGTTAACATGGAGTTTTGTTATGGGCCATTTAGGACCCAATACCCAGAAATACATGTGATGTATATATTGGGGGCTTGTCCAGCATGGCCCAATATGTAGCAGTTGATGTGGGGTTTAGTGAGAAGTCATGACTGGCCCAATACTTAGGAATGGATTTGAGGCAGTGGGAAATTGGTCAGCAGGGTCTGGCACCTAGCAGTGCAAGGGAGGTGGCATGGAAGTGGTGTCCAGCAGTCCAAATACCTGGTGGCATACGTCAGAGCAGGAGGTGCCCAGCAGTAAGCTAGCAGGTTATGTGGGTCATTGAGAGGAATGTTCAGCAGGGCCAACACTATATCTCAGGTTAGAGGGGTTAAGAGGTTGTCTAGCAGGGTCTGGTACCTAGCATTGTGTATGGGACAGCAAAAGAGATGCTGTCTCCCCAGGCCTTATATCTAGAAATCTATATAGTGTCCTACATGTTCTTAAGGAGTGTCCTATATATCCTTAAGCTAACTAACATTGTAGGTATGCTGTTAATAGGGGGGGGTTGCATGCACAACACTTACAAATTTCTAGGTATCAGGCCCTGCTGCTCACCCCATCCCACTGTACCTGCCAATACAGTGCTATGATCAGATCCAGCTAGACGGCTCCTCTCTGTCACAGATAACGCATTGGATATCAGGCCTCACAGCACACACTGTACCATCACCTTTGAAGTCCTGCCCAGGGGTGACTTGGATGGCTAGGCCAAAGTCACACAGTTTGACGCTTCCTTTGCCACCCATCAGGATGTTGTCTCCTTTGATGTCCCTGTGTGCAGCACTGTTCTCCTGGCAGTACTTAACTGCACACATCATCTGTGTGAAGTTGTGGTGAGCCTGTTCCTCCTGCAAACAGCCCACCTTCTCATACGGCTCACCAGATCACCCCCAGCAGCATGGTCCAGCACCGTACAGATATGCTCTTTGGTCCTGACAGCAGCCTGTGCCTCTGTGTGGAGGTGGCACACCTCTGTAAAGCTGTCATTGCCGAGGGTCCTGAGGATGGTGTAACGGTCCATAGTGTCCCCTCTTCAAAGGATCTGGCCTCCAGCTCCAGTTACATCTTCACCCCCCTCTTCTTTTTCCTGCAAGTTGCTTGAGAATTTATATCTTATCACCAACTGACAAAACCAGATTAAAAACAGTGAGAAGCAGGGCTAGGAGGAGGGTTTATAGCTTTCAGTCCCTGCATGAAAAAGTGAGAGATGAGAGATGGCCTCACAATGCACATCAGGGTCACAGAAAAATAAGAACAAACTAAACTCCAAAGCAGTAGCTGATAAAACATGCTGAAGATAGCCAGGCAGTGGTAGTGCACGCCTGTAATCCCAGCACTCGGGAGGCAGAGCCAGAAGGATCTTTGTGAGTTGGAGGCCAGCCTGGTCTACCGAGCGAGATCCAGGAAAGGCACAAAGCTACACAGAGAAACCCTGTCTTGGAAAAACCAGAAAAACAAAAACAAACAAACAAACAACATGCTGAAGATGAGAGCCTACCCTCATGAAATAGGCAATAAAGAACAATGAAAAGAAGAAAGGGCTTGGCTATCCAAAAGGATGAATGAAGCTGACCACACATTACTAAAACTAACCAAACGAGAAGATACAGAGCAAAAGCAGAGACAAATGAAGGTGATGGGTGGCGTTATTATGACATGTCAAGGTTCTAAGAACCATTAGGACCAATTTAGAAAACCTACCTATACTGCAATAAATGGTAAAACGGGGAGACACAGACAATTTCTAAGGGCACATAAAATGCCTGAATGGATCAAAAACAAGCAATGAACTTGAAAGATTAAACAAAAAAGCCCAAGGCCAGACATATTCGTGGATGAATTCTACCAGACCTTTCAAGAGGAATTAACACTAATGTTCCTCACACAATTCCATAAAATAGAAAGGAAGAAACACTTTCCAACATGTTCTACAAAGACAGTGTTACCCTGGAACCAAAACCAGACACAGGAGAGCCGGCCGCCTCAGTGGGTATGGCTGCTCACTGCCAGACCTGAGGACCTGAGTTTCATTCTGAGACGCCACATGGTGGAAAGAGAGAACTGACCCCGCAACATGTCCTCTGACCTTCACACATACACGTACACACACACACACACACACACACACACACACACACACACATCCATTAAGCTAAATATTATACACCAGTGTTTTCATGTAATAGATGTGAATGAGAGTAGTTGATACTTCATACTAGTTCAACAACACATTTAAAAGGCCATGTTCATGATCAAGATGAGTTCACTCAATATAAGTAAGGTCAGTTTGAAACACACAAATTCACAAATAAAGTATACAAAGAGGATACAAGACAAAAGGGCACCTAGCCTTAAGAATGACATTTTGAGCCAGGCAGTGGTGGTGCACGCCTTTAATCCCAGCACTTGGGAGACAGAGGCAGACCGATTTAAAAAAAAAAAAAAAAATGACATTTTGTCATTTTCCAGAAAATAGGTGGAACTAAAGATGATAGTTTTATATGCAACAAACCAAATCTCTAAAGACAACTATGGCTTGTTTCCTCTCGTAGGCAGAATGTGGAGGTTTGGGGGAGCCTGAACATAAAAGGGGGACCGCTAAGAACATGAAAGAGGCAGGGGTCTGTTTCCCTGGGATAGTCCACAGTGTGCTGGGCAGGGGGCTGGGTGTCACAGTCAACCACATAGTCCAGAGACCACTGCACAGAGTCCTGGGTGGTTCAGAATCCAGACTCAAGCAACTCTGAGCTCTCCATTAGCCAGGCAGTGGGAAAACGGTCAGTGCATAAAACCCAAACCAAAATGGTTCGAACAAATAAACCACAAGGTGAAGGGCTCATGAAAGCGAGACTACTAACCGAAGACAGCAGCAGGCCCGGATGTACCTGGGAGTCAGATGAGCAGACGAGGCACACCTCTCTGGAAATCACGGTGTCACTCCCGGCCTAAGCGCGCTGTTTCTGCCATTGGTGTCCTTAACTACCACAAACCGGTCACCAACTGTTAAGTACTGATCTAGGACCTGATTGGTCACATGTCCAGAACTCAGCCAATCAGACTGGCTAGCCAACCAGGACCCTCCAGACTGGTCATGTTGAAGTCATGTGACCTTTGTAGTGAGGAGACTCTTAAGTACACCCCAGTTGGGCACTCTTGTGCTGCAGGGTTAAGGAAGGAGAAAGGGGCATGCTCTGTGCTTTGTTTTCCGAGATGTGCCAGCGAGGGTGCGCCTCCCTACCCACGGCCTTCTGTCCACACGGGAACTCATAACTGCACTTCGTTTTCAGAAAACAAACTTATTTTTGAAAGTCAGATTTGGGGTTTGCTCTCAGCTTCCAGTCCTCCCTGAGTAAAAAAGACCATCAGTTATTCAGTCAATAAATGTTTGCTGCTCATTAGGGATCATATGCTGCTGGGCCTGAGGCTCAACAAGACTGACTCCTCTCTTCCTTAACGCCTGTGCTCCATGTATCTTAACATCTCACATTAGTAAACTCCAAAGCTGCATCATAGAATAGTCATGGCTTATCTTTGGGGTTGGTGCCAAATACCTTAAAATTATAAAGTCTTTTCTTCATTGCCTTTTCTCATTCTGTGCACTGCTTTTGTGATGGGTCATTTTAATCCCGCAATTTCTTTCCTTGCTCAGCTGTAGCAACTTTCCCAAATTATTCACAATTTCTCGTACTTTTAGAAAATATTTCCATCACTTGTTGAACTAGTCTTCATATTTCCTGTGCACTTTCTATGTTTCCTCAACATCACTCCCAACCTTCGGTTTTGGTTTCTTCTAATGTAATGATTTTATATATTTTTGAGAACTTCATACATAAGAGCTGCATCTACATCACTCATGCTCCTCCCTCTTGTCCCTAGCTCCTCCCATATCCCCTCCCAAATCCATGATCTCTTTACTGTTACATACATGTATTTCCATGAGTACTGGTCTCACCTTCCAGGGATGACAGCAATAGCCCATCTTGTTCAGGAGAGGGGGTCTCTTGGACTCCTCCAACCAACACCACAAAGGGCAATTTCCCTGGCACCAGGACTTTCTTAATCTATGGCTCTTGGGAGGATCACTATCATGCCAAGTGGGAAAACTTTAAATTAGTATACACTTACACATGCCAACATGTATGTGTGTGCATTTTGTCAATAATCAGTTGGGGTTTAATGGCCCCCATCTCTCTGAAGGATGAGTGTAGGCAGCCCTGCACCTGCCAGAGACATTCACTTGAAGATCTTGCCTTGAATGAAGGCTTTGCCCACATTTTGGGAAGCCCCATCCCGGGAAAAGGATTCTCAAACCAGTCTTGGGGTTCTTGGAAGCCAGGCTCCACTCTTTGCCACGTATATGATCCATAGTCCACATGCCAATCTGAACTCAGCAGAAAGGCAACCTCTCACCCTTGGGAGACTCACACCTGGAAATGGAGCTGCTGCTGGTGGTGACAGAGGAAATACTGGCAGAGGTATTCTTCTCCAGCGACGAGGTGGCAACTTGTGAAGGCCTGGAAAGCTCTTCAGGGGCAGTACTGAGTACCACAGGGACCAGCCATCCTTATCAAAGTGCTACCAAATGATGGCAGTGCCACACAGAGGGTGACCTCATGGGAGTGCTTGCACTTAAACTCACCAACACAAAGTTACACTTGGGCAGGAGAGTGGAGTCCTCAGGCTCAGCAGCCATTGCGTGCTCACATTTGTCCATATCCTCAAGAGCTTGGAAGGTGGCCCTTTTCCCCTTTCCACTCAGCCTTTGGCTTCTGCGTCTCTTTTCCATGGGGTATCTGTTTTAGGTTGGTTCTCTGTGAGTTTCTTAGCTTCAAGCTGGACCATCTCCTCACAGCTTCACTGGCCCCAAGACATCTCTGAACAGGGGTAGGTTAACGCAGATGAGGAACTAGCAGTTGTTACTGAGGAAGGTCTAGAGAAAAGAAGACTCAAAGACTCAAAAAAGAAAAAAAAAAAAGACACATAGAGCACAGCAGGATGTGGAGAATCATGACACAACATCAGACCCTGCTGGACACCCTCACATCTCCACCATCTATAAACCTCTATATATCAAGCCTCCATGTCAACCATTCAGCCAAGGTTTGGTCATTCATTTGAGTGAAATGGATTTCATTTTTAATAAATGGTAAATTGATATGTATGTAATCTTGTTTTAAAACAAATTTATGGTTCATTAGCAGTAAATATTTGATTGGCATATTTATATTGCAAGTATAGACATACTTTGGGTCATGTGAAAATTTTCTTGGTTGAAAACAGTTGTGAATGGAAAAAGTTTAAAGCATCCTGGTTCTTCACCACAAAGGAAGACTGCCTGCTGCTGTGTGGGTCACACAAAAACCGTGGCAGATTCATGATGGTCCTGGCAATCCACAGACCTAGGATAGAGATAGGCACTGGCACTGGGCTCCCATGGTTCCCAAAGTCAGAATGTACTACTAGGAAAATATCCCAGAGAAACACACACAACCATGTGCCTGCCCAGCCTCAGGCTATAAGCTATCCTGAGTCTAGGAGGGCCTGACAGAGATATAGCAGTGTACGTGGGGTGGCAGCCATGTGGTTCCCAAAGGGCCTGGTACCCAGCAGTTTATTCAGGATGACATCTCTCTGGACCACCTCATACACTGCTATATATCAGGAATTGCTAGATACACCACTCTCCTGCCATCAAATCCCCAAATATACTGCTAGGTACCAGGCCCTGCTGGACTTCTCTTCCCCCATTGCTGCAGCCCAAAATACATGTACTGTTTGGTATTCCTCCCTGCTGGATGCCCATAAGCACATTGCTTCCAAATTGCACTGCTATCTTTCAGGTATTGAGGGTCATCTCCAGCCACCTCTACATTTAACTTTTCAGAATCAGGCCTTGCTGAGAATCCCTTTCAGGACAGTGATCCACATACAATGCTAGGTATAAGACCTTAGAGGACACCCACCACTATAGCCAATTGGCATACACTACTAGTTACTAGTTACCATGAGCTGCTTGACAGTCCACCCCCAGCAATGCTCCACAGACACTACTATGTTCTGACACTGCCAGACACTCCATACCCACATATACTGCTAGGTATCATCCCTATTGTGCATCATCATGGTGCCTCTGCTCCACTAAACTGCTAAAAATCAGGCTTTGCTGGGTACCTTATCTCCCTGACAACCCACACCCAGTGCTAGGTACCATACTCTGTTGGATACATAACCCACTTCAGCTTCACATACAGGGTTATGTATAAGTTCCAGCTTGGTACCCACTTCCATACCACAAAAAGCGTTATATAAGGCCCTGCTATGGACACCATGTCCTACCGCCAAGCCCTACATATGATTTCTAGCTGTGCTGTTCACCACCTTCAACACGAGCTGTTCTCCACAACAGGCTGAAGATAGAGTCAGAGTGGAGTCATGCTACCTGCCTGACTGGCCCCAAGGGCACTGCAAAGCCGCATCTCTGCCTTCTCTTGGTCTGCCTTTGCTCCTATGGGCCAGTGACAACTTTCCCATGGGATTGAGTAAAGCTGGCCTCCACAGCTTCGTGATTCCTTTTTCTACACTCAGGCCACTGTGAAGGCTAGACCAGGCCCAAGAATCTTGTCTTCTCCAACAAGCTGGCCCCCAAGTGTGCTCAAAGATACCCTTAGCTGTGGGAGTCCCACACATTCCCTGAGGATTCAGCTTCATGCCAGACCCACTGAGCCTGGAACTCAGAGAAGGACCCAGGATCAGTGTGGAAGGTGTGAGGGGAGCACACAAAAAGTCAGAACACACAGCAAATTTGAAGTTCAGATAAAAATAATTTCATAGTATTATTACATGAGACACACTCTATATTAAAGGATGATTTGAGGGCTGGAGGTGGAGTCATATGGTAGCACACTTGTCCAAATCCTGAGTTAGGACTCCAGCAACCCTGACACTACAGAAACAAATGCATTATTTAACTAAAATTCCCATGTAGTAGGGGTTCTATATTTTATCTAACAGCCTTGCCTCTTTTCCTCTAGCACAGGGCTCTGCCAGGTCAAGAGCTTTGTTCTGGCTATGTTCACACTGGACTCCAAATGTCTATCTAGTTCCCTTAGTGTCCACATGCCAGATTCTTGTTCCTGGGGCAGAGGGACTACTTCATGATGCATTCTGGAAACTAAACGAATGCCAAAATCAGATGAGACTGTCACAAGAATAAAAAGATGCAGACTTTAAATATTTCTCATGAAACTACATGCAAAACACTCAACAAATATTAGCAAATATCATCCAATAACAAGGGGAAAGAATTATACAGCACAATCCAGGAGGATTTATCACTGGTACAAAAGACTGGTTCAACTCATAGAAATCATTAGCATGATCTATTATATCAATAGGCTAAGGAAGAAAAACCACATGGTCATAACAAATGTAGGCAAATGTCTCTGAAAATTCACAGATGACTGCTTGCGATGAACATTGGTGGCATATTAGAAATGGAGTTAAATTTCTTCAGCTTGATACAGAGTGTCTATAAGAAACTGACAGACAACATCATCAGAACTGGTGAAAACCTCAAAAGGTCTGTGTGACGATCACAAGCAAGGAAGTCCTCATTTCCCACATTTTCAACATCATGTGGAAACCTCATAAGAAAAGGAGCTAAGGAGCACTGACTTGGCAGTCAGAAGGAAAGGTGAGTGGACCACCTGCCAGCTGAACTGCTCCACTCCCAGATTCTCTTCCCAAAGACCCATTCCACTGCCCCACCCTCCCACCTCATTGCCCATCCCACTGCTGGCCCTGCTGCTAACCCCTATGGACTTGCACTGCTCAGGTGCAGCCACACCAGTCAGAAGAGCAGAGACCCACCCTGCTGCACCAGAGGCCAAGCTAACCATCAGGCCATTTCCCAACTTGGACAGAGACTCCCTACTAGAACAGGGAGCACACAGTCTTTCTGAAGAAGAAAAAACAGAAACCATTTTACAACAGAGGTAAAGGAGAGGAAATAAACTTCCTCCACTGAAGTGAAAGGCTGTGTTGTTTTGGAATCACAAACAAGAGGAGAGAATTGGACTCAGTGTCTTGTTCTTTCTTATCTTTCAGCAGAATGTAGAGCTCAAGCAGGACTAAAAGTTACGCTTTTGAAATGAGGTTCCATCTTTTCCTCCCAGAGGCAACTTGCCCATCTTGCCCATCTTGCCCATCGCCAAGTAACTGTCCCTAGGAGGTAAATTGCAGACAGAGAATACAGAGCTCTCTACTGGGCACTTACCATGGGAGCCAAGAAATGGCAAACTTCCATACCAAAAGGGACCATCTGAGAAGTTTAGACTCTGGGGCCCAGTAAGAGCCCTTCCCTCATATCTGTCTACCAGCATTTGTCCTGTGACTGCCACGAGCACCTGGGCTTCAGACATTCTACTATCCAAGAATGGTCTGCTCGTGGTTGGCCCTGGCTTGAGCAATGAAGGGCAGAGCTTTATTTATTTGTTTGTTTTATGAACTCTGCCTGCCCTTTGTTTTTACTGGGGAAACAAACATCAGAAAGTTACTTATAAATGACCTTCTGAAGGTTCACTGTCTGCGGAAGGCGCATGGAGGACCTCTTCCCTGAGGTACCACCTGACCTGAACAGAGTGCTCAACCCCAACTAAGGGGAGGCCTCCCTCCTGCAAACCCTTTGTCATTGTTGTTGTTCTCTTTAACTGAGCTTCCAACAGCTATTGCTCTTTCTAGCTGGTTTAATATCAATGTACTGTATTAAAAATTAATATATTTAATATAACAATATAGTCATATTTAATATATACTTCAAAATATAATATAAAATTGTATAGGTATATTATCCATATAAAGTTATAATGTATATCATATATTAGTAGACAAATTTATTATAAAACTAAATAAAATAATAAATTTATAATAATCATTTTTATTAATTTCATAAAACAAACCTTATGGGTACCAAAGATGAGATAAAAACCAATACATTAAGAATAGGTGACTTCCAGAATGACTAAGATAAAAAACACTGATGATAGCTTATGTTGGAGAGGATGTGGAGTAAGGAGAACACTCTTCCACTGCTAGTGGGAGTGCAAACTTGTACAACCACTTTGGAAATCAATAATGGCAGTTTCTCAGAAAATTGGGAATCAATCTACCTCAAGACCCAGCTATACCAATCTTGGGCATATACTCAGAGGATGCTCAATCATACCACAAGGTGTTGCAAGCCACAGAAATATGAAGTAGGAACTCAGCTGACCCATTAGAGCCAGGGGCTCTGGGGGAGGCTGAAGCCAAAACTCAAGAAGTTTTGGTGATATCGGCTGTTGAATGTATTAGCTGTTTCCTGAAGTGAATTTCTTGTGTGCTATTGTAGCCTTCCCATCTGGCTCCTTTCCCAAGAACTTCTAACAGTGTGGTTGATCATTTACTGGACACAACTTCCCCTGTACATTTGGGGTATTTGGATAACATCCCCCAGCTGTCTGTGAAAATAGTCACACAGTCAAAACCTGCTTCCCACAACCAGGTCTCTGTTCCTCTCTCCAATGTAAACTTAGAGGTCTGCCTTCCTGCCATTATCTTCATTGGCAGGCATTTGGTGAGTGTGAAGTGTCCAGGCAAACATATCTCATTTGAGACATTCTTAGACACCCAAGGACATAGAATCACAACATGTCTGAGTTTGTTGATTCACAGCCTTTAGATAAATTAGATAGATAGGGGAAAAGTGTGCCCCAAGCTAACCTCGCACTAACAAAGTCTTAATTCCTTTTAACTTTCACCTTGGTTTACTAATCAGCTTATTATTTAACCACACTTAGGAATGCAGCATTACCACAGATTCCCTTTTGCCTTCTTAGATTTTCCTAATTGATTTAAGGTCTCTCTCTCTCTCTCTCTCTCTCTCTCTCTCTCTCTCTCTCTCATTTTGACCACATTCCCTTTAAGAGTTCACTGAGGCTTCTACAAGTCACCCCCTCCATGAGCCATAAAAAAAGCCTGACAGTCACTGCCTGGTATAAACTCTTATCTGCTTTTATGACCCTAAAAGAAGTCAAGCCTTGTGACCTTGCTTTGGCCAGAGAATTGCTGATTGTATATGTATAAAAACTGGAAACTTCAGAGACTGGAGCAAGAACTAAGGTAGAACAGCAGAGAAATATATGAGAGAAGAGAAGGTGTAGGTTTAGGGTTAGCTTACATAGAATAATAAAATAAATGGATTGAAAGAGCACAGTGTGAATGGATTCATTTGGTATCCCTCAGGTTAGAATCCTGCTGCTTGTAAGCAACACACACACACACACACACACACACACACACACACACACACACACACACACTGGGAGAAAAGCCTTCAGGGAAGGTACCTGGGGGCCATTTGATAACACAGGCATTTGTTCAACTATGTTCATAGCACCATTATTCCTAATAGCCAGAACCTGGAAACAACCTAGATGCCCCTCAACCAAAAAAATGGATAAGGAAAGTGTGGTACATATATACAATGGAGTATTACTCAGCTGTGAAAAACAAAGACCTCATGAAATTTGCAGGCAAATGGGTGGAACTAGAAAAAAAAATCATTCTGAGCAAGGTAACCCAGATCCAGAAAGACAAACATGGTATGTACTCACTCATAAGTGGATATGAGGAGTAAAGTATAGGATAGCCAACATATAGTTCACAGTCCCAGAGAGGCTAGATAACAAGGAGGGCCAGGAGAGGGATGCATGGATTTCCCTGGGAAGGAGAAATGGAGGGGATCTCCTGGGTGAATTGGAGGTAGGGGAGGGTGTGGAGGCCCAAATTACTCAGGGTCATTGAATCTGAGGTTGCTTTACCCAGCAGGGCTGCATAAAGAAATGATCATGGGCATGTTTACCAGGTGTTTGGAAGGGTCTACACTTGACTGTCTGGTGTGCTTTGATCTAGCAAGGGGGAGGTCTTTTGCCTCTCCTCTTGGCATGTTATAAAAAAGATTTTTGAATAAGCGTTTGGGGCATTTGGGTATTGATCCAGACTCTCCCAAAACTATCCTGTGTTTCTGTCTTTCTTCTCATAGGCTAGGTCTTTCTATCTAATATATTATCCCTCTCTCCTCCTCCTCCTAAGAACCCTAGAAAAGGTGGGAAAGGTAGGAGCTGGACTCCCACAGTCTCCCACAAGAGGAAGGATTGAGGGATAGGAACTTGAAGCAGCAGGTTGGGCAAGTTGGGTGCTAGAGGCAGGTTGGAGGCTGGACAGAGGGGGAGAGTAACGAAAGAGACGTCTTGATGGGGGGGGGGCATTTGGGGATTAGGGAGAAACCTGGCACCAGGGAAACCCCCAGGAATCCACAAGGATAACCCCAGCTAAGACTCCTAGCAATAGTGGAGAGTGCCTGATCTAGCCATCTACAGTAATCAGATTGGTAACTACCCTAATTATCAGAGATACTCTATCCAGTAACTGATGGAAGTAGATGCAGAGACCCAGCCAAGGGAGGAGGGATTTTATGAGCCTGGGGGAGGGGGGGATCATGACAGGAACCCACAGGGGTGGCTGACCTGGACTTGTGGGAGCTTATGAACTCTGGACAAACAGTTAGGGAGCCCCCATGGGACTGACATAGGCCATCTGCATGTGTGTGACAGTTGTGTAACTTGGTCTCTTTATAAGGCTCCTAGCAGTGAGATCAGGGCCTGTCCCTGGCACTTAGCTGGCTTCTGGGAGCCTGTCCTCCACAGCCTTGACACAAGGGGAGGAACTCAAGTCCTGCCTCAACTTGATGTGCCATGCTTTATTCAAGCCATGAAGCCTGCTCCTTCCTGAACGGAGAAGGAGGAGTGGAGGAGGAGGGGCAGATAAGAAGTGGGGGTAGGGGTTAGGGCAGTGAGGATGGATGGGACTGGGAGGAGAGGAGGGAGCGGAAACTGCGGGTGGTATGTAAAATAAATAATTTTAAAAATCCTATCACAAGTGGGCGGTGGTGGCACACACCTTTAATCCCAGCACTCGGGAGTCAGAGCCAGGTAGATCTCTGTGAGTTCAAGGCCAGCCTGGTCTACAGAGCGAGATCCAGGACAGGTACCAAAACTACAGAGAAACCCTTTCTCAAAGGAAAAAAAATCCTATCACACAAATGTTAAGATCCTTTTCCATTAAAATATTCACAATAAAAAGACAGATTATATGTTGTTGCCAATAATAAAAACATGCATAGTAAAAATAAGAAAATAAAAGAATAGGTGACTTCATCCTGCCTGCAAGATGTGCTGGGGCAATATGGCACAGAACTTGTAAGAGAGGCCAACCATGACCAGTCTAACTTGAGGTACACTGCACAAAGGGAAGAGGGAGCCCATGTCTAACACTGCCTGAATGGCCAGGAACTGGAGGTTGGATAGCCCAGAGACCTAGGGCAGAACCAAACACAACTGGCCAAAAAAAGAAGAAAAAAAAAAAAAAGGAAAGAAGGAAGAAAGGAAAGAAGGAAGAAATGATTCCTAATGATGTTCCTCTAGACTCATAGATTGGTGCCTAATCCAGTTGTCATCAGAGAGGCTTCCTCTGGCAGCCCTTGGGAAAGGATGCAGAGACCCACAGCTAAACCCAGGCTGGAGGTCTCCATCAGGCCGCTCCCCTCAGAGACAGGGTGGCACCCTCTGTTAGAGGGGGGATAAGGAATCGTGAGAGTCAGAGGGGTCAAAGATGTGAAGAGAGCATGGTCCCTGAAATCAACAAAGCAGGGCTCATGGGAGCTCACAGAGACTGAAGCCCCAATTGTGGAGCATGCAAGGGTCTGCACTAGGTCCTCTTCAAATGTGTAATGGTTATTGGCCTCGGGTTTTGGGAGGACTCCTGACAGTAGATCTGGGGATTTGACTCTTTTGCCTGCTCTTGGGACTCTTTTCCACCTACTGTGTTACCCCGCCCAGGCCTGCTGTGAAGGTTTGTGCCTGGTCTTATTGTACCTTGTTGTATCTTGTTGCGCCATGTTCAGTTGATAACCCTTACAGGCCTGATCTTTTCTGAGTGGAGACAGGGATGGGGGTGGGGGGGTGGGCCTAGGAGAGAGGGTGAGGGGAGAACTGAGAGGAGTGGGGGGAGGGGAAGCTGCAGTCGGGGTACACTGTAGGAGAGAAAAACAAATAAAAAATCGAAAATAAATTAATTAATATAATACAAAGAAAAAAGAACAGGCAACTTCAATACTATAATTGTGATATTTTATTTGTGATGAAATGTGATATTTTAATTTGTATGTTAATGAATAAAGTTTGCCTGGAGATCAGAGGTCATAGACAGCCATAAGCAGAAGTCCAGCAGTGGTAGCACATGCCATTAATCCGATCACATGACAGGCAGAGTCTCTATGTGGTCAAGGACACAGCCAAGCATGGTGACATGAGCCTTTCACCAACCATAGAGACCTGGAGGTCTGTATAGACAGGCAAAGACAAGGAAGTCATATGCCTGGGCTTAGAGCCAATGAGAAGTCAGAACATTGGCAATAAAAGAAGTCAAAGGCAATAAAAACACAAATCAGGCAGGAAAAAACTCTCTCTGGGGAAGGTACTGCTGGTGGTAAGCTAAAGCTAATCATGGCTATTGCTCTGATCTCTTTGGCTATTTCCTCTGTATTTGGCTCTGTGTTTCTTATTTACTAAGACTGTTTAGAATTTCATCTACATACAATATTAGGTTAGATAGGTCACTCAAATGAAAATTAATAAACTTTATACTTAAACTATACTACAGATTGAAATGGACATAGCAGATGTGTACAGAATATTTCTATCAACAAGTACAAAATATACATTCTTCTCAGCATCCTATGTAATCTCTAAAATAGGCCATATTCTAGGGCACAATAAAGTGTAGTCAGAAGTTTTCCTATGTCTCACAGCCACTTGATCAAAAAAAAAAAAAAAAACAAAAAACATACAGAGGCTTATATTAATTACAAACTGTTTGGCCTATGACTCAGGATTATCATTAACTAGCTCTTACAACTTAATTCAACACATTTCTATTGATCAGTGTTTTGCCACATGGCTTTGTGGTGTTACCTGTATTCAATTATCTCTTGCTCTCCAGAAGTGCTCCATGTCTCCTCTGACTCCCCACTATAATAAAGTCTTAACAAATAGCAAGACATTGAAGTAATTTCATGTATCCTACCAAAGAACAGAAGAATAAAATCAGAACCAATAGCAGGAGAAATTACACAAGTACCAAGAAAATGAACATTACCCTCTTGAATGACCTGTGGGTTGTTGAAAAATCTCAGGGACAAAATATTAAAACTCTAGAATCAAAGAAAAGTGAAAACACAGTTTATCAGAATCTTTGGGATACAGCTAGGACAGTTCTAAGAGGAAATTTTATAGCAATGTGTGTTTGCATTAAAAAAACATCAGAGCAATCTCAACAAATACTGGGGTGAGAAAAACAGAGCAAGCTGCCACCCCCCACATGCAGTCTGTGGCAAGAAATGATTCGGACTGGGGCAGAAACTACTGTACTAGAGACTAAATAAACAACATCGAAAATAAGCCAACCAAGAGTTAGTTCTTTGATAAATACATAGGACTGAAAAACCTCTACCCAGATTAATCAAGGACATAGAGTACTAGAACAGAAAAGTCGAGATGAGGGAGAGATGCTGCCACAGACTTTGATGAAATCCAGAGGATGGTTAGTGGATATGCTGAAAATATATATTCTTTTTAAAAAACTGGAAAATGCAGAATAAACAGATAAATCCGCCTTTCAAAAATAAATTAGGGGCCAGGTGTGATGATAGAGCATGCCTTTAATTTCAGTACTTAGAATGCAAAGGAAGGCACTCACTCGTGAGTGAGGCCAACCTTGTCTACACAGTGGTTCTAAGCCAACCAGAGTGCCAGTGTTACACAGTGAAACCCTATCTCAAAAACAGAGAGAGAGAGAGAGAGAGAGAGACAGACAGACAGACAGACAGACAGTCAGTGGTTAGGCATACTTGTTGCTCTTGTAGGACACCCAGATTCTAGCACCCACAAAGCAGCTTTACAACCCCCTCCAAGCTCCAAGGGCTCCAATCACCCCTTCTAGCCTCTGTGGGCTCCTTCACACATGTGCACATTCACACACACACACGAAATATTGTTTGAATATTAGGAAGATATAAACAACTTAAACACACCCACTTGCCTCACCGCTGCCATGCATTCGTCCCAGGTTCAACAGGAGCAAACCCAAAACTTTAACACCTGCTATGACTATGCTGTGGATAGAAACCTCATGGCCATCTCAATAGGCACACAAAGGGCATTTGATGAAGTTCAACGTGTGGTTAAATAATAGAAGTCCTAACAAATTATGACTTGCCGGAATATACTTCAATGTAATGAAAGTTTATATGACAGTCCTAAGGCCAACATTATATTAAACATGGTAAAACTGAAAGTATATCCTCTAAAACCTGCAATGAAACAAGGGTGTCTGCTCTCTAGTCTCTTATCCACTGTAGAGCTTGAACTCTTAGCTAGAGCAATAAGAAAAAGAAATTAAATGGTTACCAATAGAAAAGAAAGAATCCAAAGTATCCCTATATGCAGACTACATGGGTCTATACTTAGAAGCACCTACACACTACACCGGAAAACGTTCAGATCTGACAAACACTGGCAGTGAAGATAGAGAGTAACAAGTCATTCTAGACATGTCAGGAGCTTCCCATACAACAGCAAACACACTGAGCCTGAAAATGGGAAGGCTATCCCATTCACTACAGCTTGAAGAAAATTTAAGTTCCTAGAAAAACCCTAACCAAGGAAGTGAAAGACCTCTATGAAGAAAATATAAAAACTGTAAAAGAAATTAAGGACACACACTAGACAAGTGAAAGACCATCTATGTTACTGGGTTTAATATTGTGAAAATGCTACATTACAAGTAATAACAGGGTCAATATACTTCCAATAATAGACCTTGTGAAACTAAAGAATATTCTAAAATTTGTATAGGAACTTGGATAGCCAAAGCAAGCCAAGCAGAAAGAGCAGGGCTGGAGTCAAACAATCCCTGGCCTAAAATTACACCTCAGATCCATAGTGATGAAGACAGCAAGAACTGACTGAGAATCTAGTGTGAAACCACAGAACAGAGTACACGGCCCAGGAAAAACACACACACAGTTTGGAAACCTAACTTTAGACACAAGAATCACAACCATATTCTGCAGAAAAGCCTAACAACTAGATGGTGCTGGTAATACAGGACACCCACCTGCAGTAGAACAAAATAGATCCATATCTCTCACCCTGCACAAAACCAGTTCAAAACAGATGAGGGGCATGGATTTAAACCTTGAAATGCTGGAGTGGCTAGAGGAAGAGAAAGGGGAAACACTTCATACATAGATGTTAAGTTTCAAACAAGGGACAAACGCTGAGGTGCCTATTTAACATATCAAAGCAGACCTGGCTCCCAGGTTCTCCCAGCACCCCTCAGTTCCTACCTGTTCCAGGGAATGGATCTTGGCAAGGCTGGCTCTCTACCCTGAACTCTCCATCCCCCAGAGGCTCTTCTCTGTGGACTGCAGACATTTCCATCACTCCCTCCTCTTGTACCTTTGGCCTCCTGGCTGCCACACCAGGTTCTCCTCCCTCACTTCTTTCTTCCCCTCCCCCTCATGGCCCACCTTAACCTGGTCATGTCCACTCTGGACTCTCCCCTGATGTTCCTGCCTCTGACTATGCTCTCCTATATATCTCTACAATAAACCTCCTCCACCATACCTAGGTGCAGTCATGTCCTTTCCTTTCCTTTTATTTCTTTTTTTCAATATCATTGCAAGAACTCTGACAAGAACTCCAATAGCACAGGAAAGAGCCCCATAAACTGACAACCAATGAGACACCCTGGCAAGGATGTGGGAAAGGGACCCTCAGCAACTGCTATTGGGAGTCTAAACTGGAGCAGCATGGTGGAAAATCGGTACAGAGGTTCCCAAACAACAGAACTACCATCGGCCCAGGTCTACCATTCCAGAGCAGGGACTCAAAGAAAGTATCCAGCCAAGGAGATACCCACATATCCATGTTGACTGTGGCACTCACTACAGCAAGACAATTAGGTACAAAAAACATATACCTAAATAAATTGTATTAGTTTACTTATATAAAAATTTAACACGTAAAGAAAAGAAGCCAGCCAGCCAGTGGTGCACAACCTTTAATCCCAGCACTTGGAAGGCAAAGGCAAGGCCAGTCTGGTCTACAAAGCCAGTTTCCAGGACAGCCAGGGACACATTTTTTTTAAAAAAGCAGCAAAATACTACTAAGCACTCAAATTATCATTGAAGGTTTAATTCAATTAACCACACACATTCTTATGACAAAGTTTTGAATTTCATTTTTCCTTACTATTCTGTAGGTGAAGACAGTAGAATTATATTATTTTGGATTTTATTGAAAATTGACACTGCTAAATAACTATGAAACAAATGAAAATTCCATGTCTGAGTTGAAGAAAGGCACGATCACTTTATTAGCAAACATGGTTCTACAGACAGAAGACATCCTGAGGGCAACGATCCCTGAGACACAAGTCAGGTTCCACAAGAAGCCCAATGTGTCAAAAACTCTGAACCTGATGGACTCAAGCAGACATCTTCCAGGAGAGAGAGACATTCTGGGGCTCAGGGGGAAGGAACAAAGCAAGGGGGAAGGCCTATCTCTGACTTCTTCAGCAGGAGGACTTGGAAGGAGGGAGCAGGGACCCCAGGAGTTAGGAGGGTCTGCTGGGCTGCATGCTGGGGAGGGGCTGTGCTTCCCTCCCTCCTGCCAGCAGCCCTTTGTGATGAGGAGGCCACAGCTGTGTGATGTGGGCCTGAGCCCTCCTGACAAGCCTCAGGCTGTGCTCCCAGGACTCAGCTGCTTGAGAGCCTCAGTGAGATTCAGAAGATGGAGGGTTTTCTCCTTCAGCTGAAAAGCCTTAGTGACTCCTGGATGAGCCTCAGCTCCATTTTTATAGCGATGGACGTGATCTTTGGCATTATGTGTGGAGTGGGGCTCTTCTTCCTACTGATCCCCTTCCTGAAGACATACCCAGTGTCATCACCACCTGGGAGTGGAAAGAACACCCCAAAGGTGAGGAGAGCCTTGGCTGAAACACAATGGAGTGTGTTCAGTCAACAGAACAGTCAACTATGGTTCCGTTCACATGTCCTACTCAAGTAGAGAGACAGGTGAGAGGAAATCTCCAGAAAGAGCAGAACCTCATCTGCAGGGATGGGAAAGCAGGGCGGAGGGAAGAGAGGCCTTGAGGTGTGTACATGAAGCTCTCAGACCATCCGGGCGGTGTGGCTACTAAGAGAGACCACTAAAGCAGACGCTGGCTCCATGGGCTCCATTTCTGAGATGGTGGAAGCTCCGTCTGGGACAGGACAGTCTCTGAGAAAGGGGTCATCTGTCCTCTGCTCAGATACAAGCTTTTGTGTGTGTTGAGGTGATATGGAGGGGGAGGTTGATGAGACCAAGGGCCTCAGATCAGGGTTCGAGTCACCTCTGGTCTGAGGAAGCAGATCTTACATGACAGCCCAGAGGCAGCAGCAGAGCTCAGCCTCGGGTAGGTCCTGTCTGAGGAACACTGACTGAGGGCATCCATGTAAGTGTGGTATAGACAGCCCCTGCTTGTGCTTTCCAACAAGGCCAAAAGGAAATGTGTCTGTGCGTAGAACAGCTAAGTCAAGGGTGGATGAGAGAAAGCTCTCTGGGAAATGTGGATTTCACGTTATCCATGAGCACAGAGGGCAGGCAGCTTGTCAATTAGAGGAAGAATGGGCCCAGCTGATTTTTGTCCTTTCTCACTGTCAGGTGAGGAGGAGGAGGCAGAGCAAGACCAGGAAGAAAAATGCTCCTGTAAAAGGTAGGTTTCTGCTTTCCTCTAGAGAGGCAATTCCGTCTGCCCCGCCCCTCAGTGATGAGAGCCATGCTTCTGAGGATACAGGGTGTGGAACACCGAGAAAGAAGAGGAGGCTGCTGGGAAGGAAATCAGAATCTGGGAAAGTCCCCAGGTCCTGGATAGAAGGAAGCTGTGCTGTCCTGGGGTGGGTGCTGCCATGGGGGTGTGGTTCAAGGCAGTGGGGTGATGCTGTGCCCATGCATGGGGGACTCCCAGGTCCACCTGACAACAGGTAGCTGCAATTCTCTCTGGCCCACTCCTCTTTCAGATGACTGGTCCATTGTCTCTCATGGTGTTGTATGGGGATGACAGGGGTTGAGGGAGGAGCAAGGAGAGTGTAAATAGAGAGATCTGGTCCCTCCATGCCACCTGCTCATTTTCAGTGTCCTGTGTGCTTGGACTCTAGTGGTTGGCATCAGAGTCCTCACATGGGTGGTCTTTAAGAGAGGTGCCTCACTCTCCTGTGAGATCTCAGTCCTCTTCCTTATCCTACATAACTATTTCCAGGTTGTAGCGAAGACAGAAAGAGTGTGGAAGAGACCCAGAATCCATCACAACCTGTGGAAATGTAAGAAATCTACCTCTTGTGAAATCATTTATACCAGTTCAGGTTGTGAGCTCAGGGTTTGGGGCTTTCACTCAGGAGACATTATGCATGGTAGGATTGGAATACAGCCCTGTTAGATTGACAATAGGAGTATAGAGGCAGTGGAGGGGTTGTGGAATACAGATGCCATATGTTGACAAACTGATGGGCCTCTTCAGTCTCTGCCTGGGACTAATGGTTTCGCCTCCTGTCTTCCGCAGCCCCACCAATCCTCCTCCACTGGACTCCACACCACATGCCTTTTGGAACTCTAATAAGAAACAGGATCAGCTTTCCATCTCTCACCTGCTGTCTTACCTCAAGGTCTTAGAGGATCTTATACAGAGGAAATTTAGCCGAACTTTCTGGGGCATGTTCTGTGTGCTCTCTGAGTCAGTGGTGGCTACTGCCTGGGTCTCCAGGAGACCTTCCTCTGCAGCAACCCAAACCTCACCATTCTGTAATACACATGGCCCTTCCCCAGCTCTGCCTCTGGGCCAAGGACCTCCACAGATTTCTCAGGCCCAGCCATTGTCCCACCAACTTGTGACACCAAACATGGTGGGTGTGACAGAGGTCCAGACACTGAATAGCTTCCCAAGCTCTACACCAAACCAAGCACTTTCTGCATCCATAAGTAGGGCCTGTGGAACAACATGTTGTAACACTGGGATGAAGGAATTGGCATCCCTCCTGACTGAAAACCAGCCCTGGCAGCAGGATCTGGAGTGGAAAGACATCACAGGCTCTAATGTCCAAAATCATCGAGCAGTCACTAACCAGCCCACTCATAATTTGCCCAGGGACATCCCACCCGCTGAAGCTATCAGGTCAGCCTCCATCCTTCCTGAGCACCTGCAGTTCCTCCAGCACCATGAGGAGCCACACAGTGAATACAGGATGACAAAGATGAGAGTACAAGGCCCCCACTTCAGGTTCCTCCCATCGCAGGAACTGACGCAGCTGCAGGGACACTTCCCGGCAAACAGTCGTTGCCAGTCTAAGAACAAGCCTGAACTCCCCCAGCCTGCCCAGCCCTCCATCCTCAACTACAAAAGCTGCAAGTTGAGTCAGATGATGGAGACTGTACCCTCAGGGATGCCCTTAAAGAAGGACCCAGCAAGATGTAACATACATGACCCTATCAAGACCCCCAGTTTTAGGGCCAAAGCCTTGCCTTGTACTTCAAGCAGCACCCCTGGGCAGGGTCTGGAACTCAGAAACCCTGAACTGAGGTCAGATCAGCTGTCCTATGTGAACACCACTCAGGACCTTTCCTTCCTTGACCCCAAAACCCAAAGGAAGCTGGACTCAAACATCAAACAGCTTCCTGTGAAACGCAGATGGAAATCTTATCTACAGACTCTTCTGTCAAGTGATCTCACCCAACCAGGAGTTCCAGCCTCATTCCTTCCCCAGCCTGTGTATCCCACCTCACCTTCCTCTGTTTCTAAGTCAGAGTACTGTCCCAAGACTGCCACAATCCTGGAAAAATTGAATCACCAAGATCCAGGAGGGACAAGAGTAGAAACTGTATCAGCGTCCAGGCTGCAGAGTCCTCTGTTTGCACACTCACCTTCAGAGGTTCAGGAGATGCAAAGAGCCACTGTACCAGCTGCCGGCCATGGGCCCGCTAAGGCCCATCCCGTTACATGGCAGAGCAACCTAAGCACTCGAGCCAAAGATTACTGTTTCCTGGCAAGGACCCAGAAGAGCAGGATTGTCCAAGGGATTGGAAAAGGCAGCCTGCAACCAAGGATCAGTCCAAGAATTGTCAGGTATGAACCATGGAAGATGTTTGAAAATGTGGCCTCAGTACATCCCTATTGGAGTGGTACAATGGTTGATCCTGAAGTAAGGATCCCATCTTCAGTGGCCAAACAGACCAATAGAATAGTAGAGGTGGTAAGAGAGACACCTTCTCCATGGAAAGTGATCCTTGGGGCCAGCAAGATTCCCAATGGCCAAAACATCAATAACAATCTCAGAGATTTTGAATCTGTAGAGGCCAATAGAAACCCAGGCCATTTCCAAACATGTCCACAGCGCTCAAGTGGCCCAGCTCTAAAACCACAGGTGCTTAGAGAGGTTGACTTCAAATCCAATAAGCAGCCACAGTCATGGCCTGCTGGGCTCCTTCCAGACAGTCAAAGCACTGTGTGCCCCACCACAGTCAGCTTGCCTACACAGCACTCAGTTCCCAGATTCCAAAATAGATCCAAAAATCCCAAGACTTCTCAGGGCCTAGGTGATGTATTCAAGAGGAGAGATCATGGCCAAAAAGCTCAGAAGTTCAGTGTCCCCAAGGATAAGATTCAAGCAAGTAATCACAAAATATTTCCTCCCAGTGAAGAGAGAAATGAATGTATGAGATCCAGAGCCAAAAGCCAGGGAGAAAATCTTGGGAGAATGGGGCTCTCCCAAGCCTGGGGCTTCAATAGCTCTACCCAACCCCAGGATACAGTCATTACTGAGAGTCAGCCCTCCCCTGATATGCCGGAAATCAAACAGGCTCCTACAGGAAGCTTTCTGAAGAAAATAGTAAGGAATATTCTAAAATATCTCAACCTCTGCACCAAAGACAAGGATCAGGGGGATTCTCTGAAGAATGAAAGCACCCCACCATCTATACAGACGCAGGAGGTAATCACAAAAGAGACGCTCATCTACAATATGACAGCAAGAGTGCAATCTCTCATGAATGCTGTGACACAGGTCTTGATCAACAGGCTGGGCCTTGATATAGAGGAACCACCAAAGGTACAATGGTGTAAACTGGAATCACTGATATCTCCACTTGGTGTCTCGTCCCACTCTTCTGAGGGTATCTATGACACAAAGAAAAGCAGAACAGTGGGAAGAATGAGCTTTGGTCCCCACACCAGTTCCAAAGGACACAACAATCCACTCAGAGACAGGGGAATTGGAGACAAACAGCAGTTGAGTGTTGATGCCCAGAAAGCCTGTGATCAACATCAGAACAGAGTGAAGAGAGGAATGGATTTCAACCAACTCCCCACCCTCAAGGGGAAGACCCATCCATTCCTGTACAGGAGAACTGGAGACAAGCAGCAGTCAGGCACAGCTAGCAAAACAGCCTGTGACCTTGATGAAATTAAAGTGAAGAGTGGAATGGACTATTGTCCACATAGCAACCCCAAGGGGCACAACCAACCATTCTTATACAGAGAAATTGAAAACAAACAACCGTCAGGTGTTGTTCGTAGAGCCTGTGACCCACATCAAAGTACAAAAAAAGTAATAGGCTATGGCCATCTCAAAAGCCTCAAGGAGAATGATCACTGGGTCATGTACAGAAGAACTGGAGACAAGGAGCAGTCACATGCTGCTACCCAGAGAGATGGTCACCCCAAATGGACTTTATCAGCACAGGCCAGGGTGTAGGTATCTTAGGACACCTTGACCCTTTGCTCACTAGTAAGTCTTCCGAAAGCTGTCTCATCCCCCAGCCATTGTTTCCCCCATGCATTCCCAGTAATAAACGCTGACTTTTTTCCTGCAAAGGAAATCTTCTTCCTATAGGAGTGCATCCTCTGTTGCTAATGGCTCCTTCCCAGATAGGGGCCGCTTCCTAGTTCATGCTGCTGCTTTTCAGTGCAGTGGTTTCTGTCTTGCAGTGATGGGGAGGGAGAAGGTCAGCATTCCTTCTGCCTCCGTGCAGTCTCTGGAAAGGGATGGGGCATGTGGGGAAGGCAAGGTCACTTTGAGGTGTCATCCTCACCCAGTTCCATCACTGTGCACTTATCATTCCATCATTTCAGAGACAACAGAGTCTAGGGATCTTTCAGGGTGAGCCAACCCTACAAAGACCCCACCCAGGTCTGTGGCTCATTTCCTTACTTTGCTCCACCTTGATGTTTGTGTCACTGTGCAGGTTGGTGTGCAGAGACACCAGAGAGCCATGGACTTTCTCATGTCACAAACTGCTTCAACCCTCAGTTAAAAGGTGGGTCAATCTCGACAGGACAGGCATAGAGAACACCTTCCCCAGGAGCCTCTACTCACCTTGATGCAGGCTGAGGGAGGACTGAGCTCAGCCTGGGTGACCGGGCAGTGACACTGTTCACAGTCTGCCTTCCTTTCTGACCAGAGCAGGGGCCAGAATAGAACTTGCAGTGTGTGACATCAGGTGGCTCCTGGGGGCTGTGTCACACAGGCCTGCCCAGTAACTCAGGAAGTGCCTGCAGAGAAGCCACAAACATCTCACTGAGGTCACTCAGTCCCCTCCCTGGAGTCCTATATCCATCCTGCCCACGCCATCACCTGGGCCAGACCCAGAACCCTGAGACCCTCAGTCATCATGGCTTCCAAGTGGGGTTCTCTACTTGGGCTAAAGCTCCAGAATGTTCATCCTAGGTAGTATGATTATCTCTCCATCTTTCCCAAAATTAAATATTATAACCAATAAATGGTATTCACCTCTAATGAAAGAATATATCCTGATTTTGTGCAGTTTTAAGTGACATCTAAAACTGGTCAAATGGTTGAATGGCCTGTTTTTCTACTGGAGACACAATACCTTCCTATGCTAATCCACTTTGCCACTGTGCTAACATCTGAATATGCATTCCTTGTGATAGTGCACCAATGCTATACAGGATGTCTAAGTAAATTTTTAGATGGATTACATGATACCACAATCTATTTAGTCTTATTCAATAAAAACCCAGAGTCAGATACCAAGGGTGAAAGCTGAAAGATCAGAGAAGTAGAGCAGCCAGCCATCAGAGACTTCTTACCTCTACAAAATCTCAGACCGAATGGGGGCCCTGTCTCTATGAATCCTCAGACTGAATGTGGCGCCAAAATCCTGTCTCCACCTGCGTTTTTTTATTCCTGTCTCCACTTCCCTAGTGCTAGGATTGAAGTTGTGAGCCTCCCATGTGCTGGGATCAAAGATGTGTGCCACCACTGCCTGGCTCTGTTTCTCTTTTAGAGCAGTTCAATTCTGTGTAGACCAGGGTGGCCTTGAACTCCTGATCTTCCTGTTTCCTCCTCCCAGGTGCTGGGATTAAAGGTGTGTGCCACCACTGTCTGGCCTCTATGGGTAACTAGTGGCTAGCTCCGCCCTCTAATCTCCAGGCAAGCTTTATTTGTCAGGACACAAACAAAATATCATACAACAATTACTGATGCTATATTTCTTGTGGATAATGCCCAAATCCACAATCCTTAAAAAATAAGAAAGTTAAATGACATCATAAATCAAATAGACCTAACAGAATGTTCCACCAAACATTAAAGAATACATGTTCTTCTCAATAGTCCATGGGACTTTCTCCAAAATAGACCAAATATTAGGACACAAAGCAAGTCTCAACCAATATAGGTAACTGAAATCACATCCTGCATTCTATCTGACCTCCATGCACTAAAGAAAATACTGAAAATACACAAATCCATGGACACTAAACAACATACTACTAAAGTAAGATTTATGAGGAGAAAGCAATAATTTTTAATTCTGAGAATTAAATGAAAGAAAAAATGAAAATATGACATATTGATATCTGTGGAACACAACAAATGACAAGCAGTCTTAAGAAGAGTGTTTATAGCACTATGGATCCAAGTCAGAGTCTGAAAGATCTCAAATAAATAATCCAATGATGAACTTGAAGGTCCTAGAAAAGTAAGAATAAGCAACAGCAAAAAAAAAAAAAAAAAAAAAAAAAAAAAAAAAAAAAAAGATGACGGAAGAGATAATTAAAAATTAAAATCAGAGATGAAATTAATGAAGTAGAAATTTAAATAACACAAAATGTCAATAAACTGAAGACTTGGTTCTTTGAAAGAATTCATACGGTCAAGTCCTAACCCAAACTAACCAAAAGAAAGAGAGGGGAAACATCCAAGTTAACAAACTTAGAGATGAAAGAGGAGACATTACAACAGACACTTGGAAGACTCAAAGAACCATCAGAACACACTTTAAAAATATATATTCCACCAAAGAGGAAAATCTAAAAGAATTAGATGGATTTCTAGATACATACAACCTACCAAAGTTAAGTAAAATGGTAAGTAATTTAAATAGAGTCATAACACCCATCAAAATAGGAGTGTGTGGTGTGTGTGAGTATGAGTGGAGGCCAGAGGGCCACTTCAGATGTCAGCTCTTACCTTCTATCATAGGACCTGGAGATTGAAATCATGTCATCAGCAATCAGTTTTACCTGTAAAACCATCTGGCTGGACCTCTTTTTTTTTTCCTTCTTTTAAATGTTTTATTACATTAATATCACTCTCTCCCCCACCCCCCTGTGTAAATGTGTGTGACACATAATTTAAAATCAACTAAAAAAAAAAAACTCCCTGGCTGGAGAGATGGCTCAGCAGTTAAGAACATTGGCAGCTCTTCCAGAGGACCTGTGTTCAATTCCCAGCAACCACATGGTGGCTCACAACCATCTATAATGGGATCTGATGCCCTTTTCTGACATGCAGTTGTATAGGCAGATAGAACACCATATAAATAAAATAAATAAATCTTAAAAAAAAAATTTAAATCCCAAGACCAGGTCGGCTCAGTGAAGAACTACCATCAGTGACCCTCAAACAAATTAATTAGAAAAGGAGGAAATCCTCCAATTTCTTTTACAAAGCTAGTATTGCCCTGATACCAACACCAGACTGAAAAAAAAAACCAACAAAGAGAGAAAGAGAGAGGGAGAGAGAGAGAGAGAGAGAGAGAGAGAAAGGAAAATTATAGGTCAATGAACATCAACACAAAATTTAACAATAAAATACAAGTAGAATTCAAGAACTCATCAAAAAAAAGTCGTATGATCGAGTTAGCTTCATCCCAGAGGTTCAAGGATGGTTCAACAGATATAAATTGATAAATGTACTCCAACCATATAAATAGATTAGAAGACAGATGTAGTGGGTAGCCATCCCAGCTTTGACCTGGAAGTTCCAACCCCCATTGAGGCTTCCGTAACGGTCACCATGCCATCCATACAGACAACACACCATGAAAGTTATGTTCTGCACAGACATCTGTCACATGAGCCATTTGACACCTATGTACCATGACCATACATTCTGGATTTTTGTTTTTGCTTTTGTTTTTTTGTTGTTTTTTTTTGAGCTGAGGATCAAACCCAGAGCCTTGCGCTTGCCAGGCAAGTGCTCTACCACTGAGTTAAATCCCCAACCCTGACCAACCATTCTGAAGGAGCATCTGCATGCCTAAGACACAGACATCTCTGAATCCATCTACATAAAGAAGAGTCCAAAGTCAACATTTATGAAAACTCTTTGTTCCAAAATAATTACCAAGCCTAGAAAGAGCAGTGCCCAGAACTACCAGGGTCAATATCTTGAGGGCCTGCTATGGATATCACTCTGTATGCCGTGAATGTATTGCTCTGATTGGTTAATAAATAAAATGCTGATTGGCCAGTAGCTAAGCAGGAAGTATAGTATAGGTGGGATAAGCAGAGAGGAGAATTCTGGGAACAGGAAGGCTGAGTCAGGCGTTGACAGCCAGACACAGAAGAAGCAAGATGTGAAGGTAGAACTGGGAAAAGGTACCAAGCCACGTGGCTAAACATAAATAAGAATTATGGGTTAATTTAAGTGTAGACCTAGCTAGCAAGAAGCCTGAGCCATTAGGCCAAACAGTTTTAATTAATATAAGTATCTGTGTGTTTATTTGGGTCTGAGTGGCTGCTGGCCCAGGCAGGACTGGAGAAAACTCCAGCTGCAAGAGCCTACTCAGATTTCATGTAAACCTCTAATACATGTAAACCTACTGAGGCCTGGATGTTCTCAAAAAAAAAAAAAATCTGGCATTATATATTGTACACAGGCATGTGTGTGCACATATATACAGGTATGCCATTAAATGTTAGGACTATCCTACAGGGGAGTGAGAGCCTTAATGTTTATATTATATAACTATACCAAGAGGACCAATGTTAACCTGCCAACTTGATGTCACAGAACACAGTAGGGAAAGATAAGCACCATCCACTATCAATGCCAGCTACTGCACATCCACACCCTTCCACATGAATGCAGCACAGAGTCCACCTGCTCCCCATGTAAGAACCTCCACCCCAAAATCACAGCACAAATTTCTGAACATAGAGCTTGTGAGCACATGCATACAAGTGATACCTATACTGTAAATACACAAACATACCAACTTTTACTAGCTAACTTTCAAAGAAAAGAAACCTACATAGCCTGAGTATTCACCTGCCCCTGCTACAAGTATGCACACACTAGCCACATGTGACTGTTACAAATATGTACATGGTGCCTATGTGCACACAATAGAAAAACAATAGGCATAAATCATAAGACCAGCAAGTATCTTGATAATTTTTTCACATACCACTCCGAAACAGACCCACATAAAATCTCAGAGTCCCCAAATGACTATGCTCCACAATTCATGGATGCACAATTGGCACAGCCTCTTCATTTCTAAGGGCAAACAAGGAACCTCCTACATCTACCAGAAAACACCTGTATCAGCCCTTTGACTGTATCAAGAGTCAAAATCCACAAATAACCTCTATTTATCAAATACACATGAGCAAGCACCAACATTAAGGCCACACATTCTTGCAGCATCTTCAAGATCTCAATGAATAATAAACACAAAGATGATCCCCAAGCCCTTGTATTCTCAGACAGCACAAATATACACATCCATAAAACCCACAAATGGATAGCCAAACATTCATAGGATGCAAAAAAAATATTAATCTCTCATAGATAGAACCTTGGGTTCTATGACCAGCACCAAGAGAGAAGATAAAGATACAAACATACACATATATCTGTGTATTGTCTAATTTCTGTAGTGTCTTATATACATACAACTCCCACACATATACATGCAAACATTCCAGTACCTGAATATATTCTTCTGTAACACACTAAATGACACCACACACTAAACCATATTCCATACCTATATAATAATACAGCTGCCCAATCTCACCCCTCAAACATGCATATCCCATACACACCTAGAAATACACTACCATTAACCAATTCTAGTGCAATTTTATTGTGCCTAATGATCTCATTTTTAAGAACAAATTTGTATATTTCAGGTACTCACAGTTGTACGTACACAACTGCTTTAAATACCCAAAACATTCAGAAGTGTTTTAGGTATATAAATACCATTTAAAATACAAATGCAAACCCAGAATTAGCCCTAGCTGATAGAAACCACTTCCTACATCTTCAGTACCAATAGGCAACTATATTATAGGCCCCAATGCAGTGCAGTCCCCATGCCTGCCTGTGTAAACTCACAACCTCCTCTTTCCTTCACATACATATATCCTTACTTCCTACATGTGTACTTAAAGCATTGCAGCTCTGCTCCGGCTGAAGTATTACAGCTCTGCTCCTGGGAAAGGTTCCTTCCCCCACCCTCCCATGTAAGTGTAACAACTCTACTCCCAACTGGGAGGGATTCCCCAGCAAAAGTGTTACAACTCTGCTTAGGTCTGGGGAAGTGTTACAGCTCTGCCCCACTAGGGGAAAGTTTCCCCTGTGAAAGTGTGACAGTTCCACTCAGGTCAGAAGCGTTACAGCTCTGCTCTGCTCTGGCAAATGTGTTACAGCTGGACTCACCTCTAGCAAAAGTGTCAGACAGCACAACAAACCGCATTCAAGGGATTTAATGAGGGGAAAATCCAGGAGGGTAGCCACCTCTGCTGGGGTGAGAAGGGGCCATAAACTGAACAGAATACAGGACTTAGATAGGGCTGGAGGGGTGGGGACAGGGCTTTCCAGGGTGGCTTGGGATTGGTGGAGTTTGTGGTCTGATTCTGTGGCAAACTCAGAGATTGATGGGAGTCTGTGCTCAGGGATTGGTGGGACTCTGTGGCCTGGCTGTGGGGCAATCTTGGAGATTGGTGGGATTTCAAGTCCTTAGCCCTGATTTTGGAGTCAAGTCAGAGTCAGGGTGTTTTTCCTTAGCCCTTTTATTATTTATTATTCCCTCTTTTGTTTATTATTATTAAATAATCAGGGATTGGAAAAGAGGTGACATTATTAAACTACTCTGTTGTAGAATATTGTTTCCAGGTGTGTTACTTTTTTTTATGCTGTGGAACATTTGCTTTAATGATGCAAAGATGTGTTGCATTCTTTTATGTTGCATTTGTTTAACTCCTTGAAGCTGTGTTACTTTGCCTGTCTAAAACACCTGATGGTCTAATAAAGAGCTGAAGAGCCAATAGCGAGGAAGGAGAAAGGATAGGAAGTCTGGCAGGCAGAGAGAATAGATAGAAGAAATCTGAGAGAAAAAGAAGAAAGATCAAGGAATAAGAGAGGAAGGAGGAGGACTTCAGGGGCCACCCACGCAGCCACCCAGCCACCCAGCTACACAGCCAGACACAGAGTAAGAAGAAAAGAAAAGGTATAAACCTTTGAAATCTTAATATAACAATAGCATTGAGGGGAAAAGAAATCTGAAACATTTTCTCTTGCCCTAAATCACTTTCTTATATCTTCAGAACTTGAATTTACATGTCTTAAAACACTTTCTTCTACCTTCAGAACTTTCATTTAAATAACATTTTCTTGGATCCTGTCTTAGTTAAGGTTTCTACCACTGTAAAAAGACACCATGACCACAGCAGCTCTTATAAGGGAAACATTTAATTGAGGGGTCTCACAATTTTGGAGGTTCAGTCCATTATCATCATGGCAGGGAGCATGGCAGCAGGCAGGCAGACATGGTGCTGTAGGAATAGCTGAGAGTCCTACATCTTGCAGGCGACAGGAAATCAACTGGGATGCTGGGTGATATCCTGAGCATAGGAAACCTCAATCCCGCTGTATTGTTCTTCACATCTAACCCTACTCTCACTGAGTCCAGAAGCTCAGTAGAGAATAATGGCTACTTCATATGTCAGGTCATCATATAAGCCTAAATATTTTTATGTAAAGCTGTTATAGTTTTTCATAGAGACAAGATTCATACTTATGTGTGGGCTATTCTTGGTTGTCAACTTGACTATATCATCTGGAATTAAAACCCAAAAATGCAGGCACACTTGAGAGAGATGTCTGCTTAATTTGAAGTGGGAAGATCTACTTCTAATCCAGATCTTTGAGGTAGGAATACATATCTTTAATCCAAATCTTTAATCCAGATCTAATCTGGGCCATGCCTCCTGTTGGAAGCCTATATACAAAGATGGGTAAGAAGGAAGCTTTTACATTTTACCTGCTTGCTCTAGCCTTGCTAGCATGTCCATTCCTTCACTGGCATTGGAGTCTACTTCTTCAGGATTCCAGTGTACACTGAAGACCAGCTGAGACACCTAGCCTTGTGGAATGAACAACTACTGGTTTCTTGGTCTTTCTATTCACAGCCATCCATTGTTGGATTAACTGGACCACAGTCTGTAGAAATAAATCCAATTTCTAGATAGATAGATAGATAGATAGACAGATAGATAGATAGATAGATAGACAGACAGACAGATAGATAGATAGAGATTCATTTGGTACCAGAAGTGGTTCTAGAGCAACAGAAGTATAAGGGTGAATCTTTTAAGTATCTGGAATAGGCTTTCCCATTTGCCAACACCTACAGTTATCCAACCCTCTCCAGTCACTGAAGCCTCTCCTAGGAGCTCAGAAAGTTCTGAAAGCCAATGGTATGGTCTATATTACAAACATACAGAGATAAATTTGGTTATTCTGATTCACTAATTGTGGGTGGCAATGAATTTGTTGACTCTGTATATAAAACTTTTGAAAGTTTGTGGGAAAAAAATATGATTATGCTAGTTGGTTGCTCTTAGCATGATTGGATAAATTGGCAAAGGATAGGGATGAGTTCCATGTAAAACTAACCAACTTCTAGCATCTCAGAATACAGTGAAGGACAACAATGAACTTAGTGATTAAACTGACTGGCTCCAGATGTGCATAAACAGTCTAAAGCAGTGGTTCTTAACCTATGGGTCTCTACCCCTTTGGGGGGTGAAATGACCTTTTCACGGAGGTCACCTAAGACCATGGTAATATACAGATATTTGCATGTGATTCATAACAGTAGCAAAATTACAGTTATGAAGTAGCAATGAAAATAATTGTGGGGTCACCACAACATGAGGAACTATATTAAAGGGTCACAGCATTAGGTAGGTTGAGAACTACTGGTCCAAAGCTTTCTACGTGTATCTTGGAAGATAATCTTCTTTCCAGCAGCTACAGAGTTCAAGTTGTGGAAAATCAAACCTAAACCTTCATTCAAAGTTGGCTGAACTACAGAAAAACTCAAGTCCCAGCCTCAGAGAGTGTCAGCAGTTAAAATAAGGGCATTAATTGGTAAAGAATGGGGTCCTGTAACTTGAGATGGAGATGTCTAGGGGGACCCTATTGAAGATGAGAACTTTGAATCCTCAGATTTCTCAAAGGTTTATCTCATCTGAGGAAGTAGTATATCTACCCTAAGCCCTAGCCGTTGATATATTGCTTTTTTCATCTTTGACTGAAGAAATTAATCCTTCATTGTCTGCTAAATCAACAGTGACTTTCTCTGAAGGACATGCCAGGCAAGTCAATACTGACATCCCTCAGGGATGTCATCCCTCTAGACCTATAACCAGATGTAATGCAAAGTAGTCTCCTAAAGGGGGGATAGAAAGTATAATTCATGAAGAGGTGTACCACACTACTAAAGAACTTAGTGAGTTTAAAAGGGTGTCAAAAGTTTGTTTGACTACCACAGCCTAATCTAGTCAGGATGACAAAGGGCACAGACCTGTCAAGAGTGAAGGTGTGAGTCACGCCTCCAAGAAAAGAGCCAAGACCTGCTGAGCTGCTTCCCTAGGATGGGGAAATACCTTAGAGGAAGGTAGTTACAACAAATACCAGCAAGCCCACATAACCAGCTGCAGAAAAGAGGATTATAATTGACCTGAGTATTTCTATCGTATTTTGTTAAGAATGCATTTGTGCAGATATTTGTGTCTTCTTCATCAACTTCTTTATCATGTGATGTAACATCAATTAAGAGAATATCAATGGCTAATATCTAAGTTTGAGATACTAAAAGAATGTCCCTTGAGGGACATTGTCACCTAAATTTATAATGATTTTGTAGTTGTATGAGGCATAGTTATATCATGTTAGGGGTAATTATGATCTGGCTAAGTATGACCTAGTTATTGTTTTCATTTGGAAATTAATCATGACATAAGGAGACATGATTGTGTGTCAAGTTGACAATGTGTAGACTTGTGATGGTTACTCTTAGTAGTTAGCTTGAATACATCTGGAATTGACTAAAACCCAAAAATGGAAGGCACATCTGTGAGGGATTTATGTTTGATCTGAGTCGGGACGATCTACTTCTAATCCAGATCTTGAGGTGGAAGGGCAATACATATGTCTGTCAAGTATTTGCTTACAGTGAAAGGACTCAACACTGTCTAATCCAAAAACTGATTTCTGACTTGCATCCTGTGGGCTACATACTAAGTGGTTACTTGGTGGGCTGGAGCCTCCAGAAGAGGTAACTGGGAATTAGGTCATCATGCTGGAGAATGCAGATATCCCAGCACTGCACTGGTGGACACATTGGGATTGCTTCCTAAAGAATAATATGGACATGGCAAGAAGATCCATGGATCTCCCAAGAAGAACCTACTTTTCACTCTCTCCTCTTTTGTATCTTAGGAACATGTATTTACCTAAATATAGGTTCTGAATTCTGCATAGAATGTATAAACATTGTGAAAACGTTCAAAAAGCCTACATCTGCTGGAAGGATGCAGGGATTGGGATGAGGGTAATAATGAAGGTCTACTGAAGAATGGCATCCATGAAGCCAGTGTGCTAGGAATATGAGAAACAATTTGACACTCCCTCCACTCATCATTCCCTGGCCCTTTACAGACTTCCCTAACCACTTCTGGGCTTGCAAGGACAGGGTGTCAGGGAACTGCATGGCTGTCTTACACACCAGTGCTGTGGGAAGAGCTCCCAACCATGGTGGGGACCAATGGCCATCAGGGCAGTGTGGGGCTGCCAGAATCTATCCCATTGCTGTTTCTCATGGGAGGCATTAGGAGAGGGAGCAGCAGCATGCTACAGGGTCACCTCCAGGATTCTAGGGTGCTGACTTGGAGGGTTGCACACAGATGTTTTTGGTTTGTTGTGCTGGACTAGAAAGGGAGGGAGGTTTGAGAATGTGGGAGGAACACTCAGAAGGGGATGAGGTCAATATCTGAAATCTGCCACCTTCACAGAGGCCCTTCTAGAAACTAGCCCTCATTGATGGTGCCTTGTCTCCTGTGAGCATAATCACTGGGATGGTAGTCCAGACCAAGACAAAGAGATCCATCTCTGGGAAGACAGCTAGACCACTGATGAGTTTTCTGCCAGGGATTTCAGAAAAAGCCTCTCAGAGGTGGGAAAGCTGAGGGCTCCTCTCCACAGACAGGGATCAGGGAATCTTGGTGGATGGAGAGGAAGATCCCTGCTGGAACAGTGCTCAGCCAGATGAACCCAGCATGGAATTCCATCAGGGAAATCTGCAAACAGTACAATCTCCTTGACACTGCCCTGTTGAGACTTACTGGGACCAGGGAGCTGTCCTCCTCCATCCATTCTCTCTTTTATCTCCCCAGCATCTTCTCTGGGATAAGCATGTCTGATGAACCTGGTGCCTTCCTGCCTACATTTGCAACCCTCTGTTCCCCTACCAGCTCCCCAGCCAGCACCTGAGTTATTCTGGGAGCCCCCAGGACCCCTTATAACAGCAGAGGTCTCTCCTGACAACCCTCTAGTGCTGTCCACCTTGCCTGAGTTGTCTTTGGTAGCAGGAGATGGGTGCCACTGTGTCTCTGAACATGGTACAAGTTGAGACACCAGGAAGGCTTGCCAAGCCTGTCTACAATACCAACATGGTACTTACACAGGCCTCCCTCAAATGTGTCCCTGGGATCCTTGTGATAGAACCTGTCATGAACACCTTCGTGAATGTCCCAGTCACTGTAACTACCCAGCCCCTCAAGGAGACTTGGGTCCTGAGCCCTCACCCTATTGCCACAATGCCAGTCCAGCTAGTCTCTGTAGTGTCCCCATTCAATACAGCACCACCTCCAAAAGGGACATATGGAGATCCCAGCCAACCTCCATGCCAACCCACCAGAAAACTACTTGTTCAAACCAGATAGCGTCTATGGGAACTTCTGGCACTGGCAGCATATCAAGACTCTGGTCCACGGGCTAGAGAGATGGCTCAGAGGTTAAGAGCACTGGCTGTTCTTCCAGAGGTCCTGAGTTCAATTCTCAGCACCCACATGGTGGCTCACAACCTTCTGTAATGAGATCTGGCGCCCTCTGCTGGCCTGCAGAAATGCATACAAACAGAATATTGTATCCATAATAAATAAATAAATACATTTTAAAAAAAGACTCTGGTCCAGCAGCACCTGTCTCAGACTCCTGCTTCCTCACGTGAGTGTCACTCGTACCTGTAAGGTCTGTCTGGGTCTCCGACATGAGGAGTGTGAGATGGACAAGAAAGGTGCTGAAGGTGACTGGCCAGTCCAGAGAACATTTTGAGGAACAGCAATACCACACCAGAGAGAGGACTGGATTAGACAGAGGTCCTGGTGTCCTCGGAGATATAATTCAGATTTAGTCTTGACTGATGTGGAATATTATTTTCAGGTGTGTTACTCTTGTTTATGTTACATTTGTTTAACTCTGTGAAGCTGTGTTACTGTGACTGCCTAAAACACCTTATGGTCTAATAAAGAGCTGAATGGCCGACAGTAAGGTAGGAGAGAGAAACAGGCAGGGCTGGAAGGCAGAGAGAATAAATAGAAGGAGAAATCTGGGAGGAAAATGAGAGGAGGGAGAAAAGGAGGAGGACTCCAGGGGCCAGCCATCCAGCTACACAGCAAGCCATGGAGCAAGAGTAAAGATTTACAGAAGTAATGAGAATGGGAAAATCCCAGAGGCAAAAAGTAGATGAGATAATTTAAAGTTAAGGAAAGCTGGCAAGAAACAAGCCAAGCTAAGGCCAGGCAATCATAATTAAGAATAAGCCTCTGGAGCCGGGTGGTGGTGCACGCCTGTAATCCCAGCACTCGAGAGGCAGAGGCAGGTGGATCTCTGTGAGTTCGAGGCCAATGTGGTCTACAGAGCTAGTCCAGGACAGGTCTCAAAACTACAGAGAAACCCTGTCTTGAAAAAAAAAAAAAAAAAGAAAGGAAGGAAGGAAGGAAAGGAAAGGAAGGAAGGAAGGAAGGAAGGAAGGAAGGAAGGAAGGAAGGAAAGAAGGAAGGAAGAAGAAAGAAAGAAAGAAAGAAAGAAAGAAAGAAAGAAAGAAAGAAAGAAAGAAAGAAAAGAAAAGAAAAGAAAAGAAAAGAAAAGAAAAGAAAAGAAAAGAAAAGAAAAGAAAAGAAAAGAAAAGAAAAGAAAAGAAAAAAGAATAAGCCTCTGGGTTTTTTGGAGCCCACTATCTACAATGAGACACCTCATGCAGCCTTGAAGCAGGGGGAGGGACTTGAACTTGCCTCTACTGGATGTGCCTCCCCAGGGGAGGCCTTGCTTTCTTGGGGGGGGGGGATGTGGGTGGGTTGGGAAGGAGGCTGAGGGGGAGTGGGAGGAGGGAAGAGGGGGATCTTTGGTGTGTAAAATGAACGAAATTTTTTTCTTAAAAAATAAAAGGAGAAGGCCCTAGAAATTTGTGTGTGATTTATTTTGGAGCTGGGTGGCGGGTCCCCCAAAGGAGTCAAAAACAACAATACCTGACAATATGATGGTCCTGTTTATCTTCTGGCATGGACTTAAGTGTTTTCACCCCAGACCACAACTCAGGAAAAGGTAAGAGTGCAGACCTGAGAGAGATCTATGCATATATCCACACCCCACCGTTACGGGGACTTTCTCTTAGGACAGCCAGGTGATAGACACTCTCTGTGGTAATCTTTGGAGTCCTCACACCATTTTTATTCTCTGCAGGCATCTGCACCATTGCCCCAGTCATTAACCCTAGGTTCCAGATCATTCTGTGCATTTTGTCAGTCAGCTCAGCCACATGACAGACTAGGTGAATGTAACCACACACTGCCTTATCATGGTTCTACAGGCTAGAGCCCCAGACAGTGCCTTGCAGAGTCAGTTCTGGTGAAGAGTTACCATGACTGACTCAGCTGTGTTATCACAAAGGAATGAGAGAGACTCTGGGAGCCCCTTCAGCATTCCTAGAAGGGAATTAAGGGAGCCCCACATTCATGACCTAAGCCTGACAACCATCCAACTCCCCATTTCCAATGACCTTTGCTTTGGAGATTAGGATCCCACCATGGAATTCTAGAAAATAAATCAATCTTCCCTGCACAATGACATGGAGGACACACAGGACAGTCAGAGGGACAGATACAGCCCTTGGTATTCGTGTCTGGTGCATGGTGGGAGGTAGGTCCTTGAGGCTAAAAGTCTAAACCGGCATGGGGTCAAAAAGGTTTACTTGCCTGGGTGAGCTGATAATGGAGGATGGGCTGTGGGCTGTGAGTGGGGAGTAAGCACTGTGCTTCAGTCCCCAGTAGATTACAGCTGATGCCTGGTGGAAGCCCATTGGGAATTTGGAGACCACTAGCTGGCACTAGAGCCCATGATTCGCTTGGACTGTGCTTCCTGGGAGCCTGACACATGACTGGGAGCCATAACACATGACTCCCCCATTCCCAGGCCTTGGCATCATGAGTGTGCAGTCGGGAGCAAGGACCTTGCTCAGTAGTTACCTGCTGACCTAGACCTGTGCTGATGCTGTTAGCAGGCTATTCAGTATCTCTGGGCCTGTTTCCTGTGCTAGGCATGAGGCTCACCTGTGTTCATGGTTCTAGAATCCAAATTAGATGGGAGCCAGTGGCCAGCGGCTGGGTAGCTGTCATGCCCATACAAGTGCAAGGGAGGTTGTCTACCCTTGTCAACACAAGCTACTTCTCCACAGTGGTCTGGGGCCAGGATCAGAGAGGAGGTATGTTACCCGCTACCCACCCGAATAGCTCCAGGGTCCCTCCAAAGCCTCAATACTGCCTTCTCTCAGTCACCTTTGCTCCTCTCCATAAGGCATGGGCAATGACAGCTGTGCTTGGGATTGAGGTAGGCTGGCCTCAGCAGCCTCATGCTTCCTGCTCTGTACCCAGGCCAGTGTCAAGGTAAGAGAAGGTCCTAGAAATGTGTCTTCTCCCACAAGCCAGTACTTAGTGGACTCAATGACATTCTCAGCAATGAACTGCCCATACATTTGCCTCCTGCAGTGGGCAGCTGCTCTTCAATACACTAAGAAGGTATCCAGAACACTACAGACGACTCACACAAAAAGACACACAAACTGACACAGTGGGCTGAAAGTCCTAGTCCAGTGATAACCAAGGTTTCTGTCAAGGCCTGACCCCAAAGGTGGACACTGGATAGAACTTAGTTCTACTAATAATGCGATGTGAGAACACTGTGCCCCAGGCCTGGCAAGGCCCACTCACCTTTCTGAAGTGGAACACCATCTTAGCAGTCCAGCCAAAGTGATATGCGTTCTTCTCCAGCTCCCTGGCACTGTCCTATCAGAAAAAGACAGGCTTGGCTCTGATGAAAAGTCCTCACACCAAGGGTCCCTTCCCTTCCCTTCCCTTCCCTTCCCTTCCCTTCCCTTCCCTTCCCTTTCTGATTTGCTGGACCAGCATGCTAGGTCTCCTGGCCTGGGAGGAAATCGGGAACATGGAGCATGTAGCAAAACCAACAGCAGTCAGAGGAAATTAAGGAGTGAGGGGATGCAACTGTCCTAGGGGACATTGCCCAGATCAGGCTTCCCCCACTGTGATCTGCTCTGAGTCCCAGTATATAGGAACCACATAGCCCTAGAGCTACCATCTTGCCTCCCCATACTTACTCCGTCAAGGTCATCCACCAACCTGGGATCACAGGTTCCACTAGTAACAGTCTCTCTGATGAAAGAACTCTTCCCCCATGTGGAAAACCATCTCCCCTGCCCTAGAAACCAAAATGGAAAGACACATGAGCAGAGCAGGAAGTTGTGTGCCCCAGCAAATGTCTTGTACCCTCCCCCCAGTATGGGGCAAAATGGGGCTTCTTGTCCCTCGGCAGCTTTGGGCATCATCTTGGCTCACACTCCTGCTCTGAGCAGGATGCTGTGACATCTAACCCCAGGCCTTATTCCTTATCACTAAGATTTCCTGTGGAGAAACCTACAAGCATTTACTTACCTTCTCCTGTGCCGGACAGAGGCCTCTATGATGGGCATGCAGGCACACTGCCACCTGAACTTTCTACATGATACATGTTGCAGCTGTGCCAGTCTATATCCGGCTGATTCCCATCCCATGACTCGGAGTGCACAGAGTGCATGCCTCAACACTTAAAAGCAGAAAGACACACGAAAAAGACTCTCTTAGTGATTTTGAAATTTACAGCAGAGGCAAGTGGATCTCTGTGAATTCAAAGCCAGCCTGATCTAGTTCCAGGACAGCCAGGACAGTTACACAGAAAAACCCTGTCTCGAAACAACAACAACAAAACAAACAATAAACAAATAACTACTTTAAAAGATTTGGGGGATGGAGAGATGGCTCAGCAGTTAAGAACACTGACTGCTCTTCCAGAGGACCCAGGTTCAATTCCCAGCACCCACATGGCAGCTCACAACTGTCTGTAACTCCAGTTCCAAGGGATCTGGCACCCACACAGACAAATACGCAGGCAAAACACCATTGCAATAAAATAAAAACAATAATCTGAAAGAAAGAGAAAAAAGGAAGGAAGGAAAAGAAAGAAAGAGAGAGAAGAAAGGGAGGAAGAAAGGAGAGAGAAAGAGAGAGAGGGAAGGAAGGAAGGAAAAGAAAGAGAGGGAAGGAAGGGAGGGAGGGAGGGAGGGAGGGAGGAAGGAAGGAGGGAGGAAGGAAGGAAGGGAGAGAGGAAGGGAGGGAGGGAGGGAGGAGGGAGGGAGGGAGGGAAGAAGAAGGGAGAGAGGAAGGGAGGGAGGGAGGAGGGAGGGAGGGAGGGAGGAAGGAGGGAGAAAGGGAGGAGGGAGGGAGGGAGGAAGGAAGGGAGGGAGGGAGGGAGGAAGGAGGGAGGAAGGGAGGAGGGAGGGAGGGAGGGAGGGAGGAAGGGAGGGAGGGAGGGAAGGAAGGAGGAATGGAGGGAGGAAGGAAGGAAGGAAGGAAGGAAGGAAGGAAGGAAGGAGGGAGGGAGGGAGGAAGAGAGGGAGGAAGGGAGGAAGGGAGGGAGGAGGGAAGGGAGGAAGGAGTAAAGACATGGCACTTGACTGCTGCTCACCCTGCTGTGCCACAGCTCTCCCACTGACTAACATGTGCCCACTTTAGCCAACCCCTTCCTGCTGCTTTTGTGGCCTCTAACCTTTATCCTCTGCTGTCTTTCTCTAGCTAAACTTTCACAGGTTATACAGAAGGTGATGCTTCAGGGTTGTTCCTTCTGGACTCACAGACATGTTAAGTTGCATTTCCCATAAATGGAATGGTTATCGTGTGTCAATTGGAAATGACATTGGAAATGCATAAATAATGAAATGCCTCAGTCCACCTTCGCCACCCCACATACCTGATTTTGTGTAACTCCATTGCCTTCCCCATCCACTGGAGTCACTTTCTTCTTGAAAACCTGACTTGTCTGCTGGGTTGGCAGGCAACAGCATAGTCTCCGCACACCATTCCCCATTCTCCTCTTCAATCTCCTCCAGCCTTGGTGTAGGCTATGAGGAGAGGCTGTGTGTGCCTCTCTGGAATTCTTTTCAGATGGTACATTCTGGGTGCACAAGCTGATCTCAGTGGTGACTACATTCTGGGGTACCTTATAGGACAAATATTTTTCAGAAGAAATACATTCTGAAGATGTGTTACCTAAGGACACACCCTTGGAGGTCATGCTGGTCTCCCAAAAGCTGCTGCTCACAAGCTGAGCAGCCACAGGAGCATGCCAGGCATCTGTGTTGGGAGGAAGGATTCTCTTTGGCTGGCAGCATGGGATGTCAGGCATGCTGTATCCTTTGCATCCCTTCTTCCTGGCAAGTTTGGCACTATCACACATGTAGTATATGGCTGAGAAGGTGAAAATGCGAAGAGCAGGCTCATTCCCCGTCCTCTTTAGGGGGCGATGAAAGGTAGGAGGACTTACAGGTGTCATGGCAACATCATGCCGCACAGGCTTCATCTGATGATGGCTAGTGTTATCCCTCCAGGGTGACTGATGCTTTAAAATTAGGTAAGTTGCCATGATGTTATTAAATTTTTTTTCACGTAAAGAGTCTCTAATGTCCTTGGCATTGTAACCCATGGCCAACATGGCCACCACAATGCTGGGAGTTGGGTTGCTGGGGTGTGTCCCTAAAGAAGATGCTAGTTTGGGAAGTCCTTCGCTACCCTTGAGCCACTGGTGCTGCATAATATCACATATCTTGGGCCTCCGCTCAGGATTCACGGTGAACAGCTGCACAATGAGGTTTACAATGTTTTGAGAAAGCATTGATGGGATGGAGTACTCAGGATGCAGCATCTTCTCCTTCATCTGGGAATAGGTCTTTGCCTCAAATGGGAAGCGCCCTGTCACCATTGTATATAAAACCACTCCCATGCTCCAGATGTCATTTGCCTGTGCATCGTATTCTACATCAGTGAAAATCTCTGGAGCACAATATTCAAGGGTGCCACAGAACCCCTTGAACCTCTGCCCAGAGGTGACTTTGATGGCCAAGCCAAAGTCACACAGTTTGACGCTTCCTTTGCCATCCAGCAGGATGTTGTCTGGTTTGATGTCCCTGTGTGCAATACCATTCTCATGGCAGTAGTTAACTGCACACACCATCTGTGTGAAGATGCGGTGGGTCTCTTCCTCCTTCAGACAGCCCACTTTCTCAATGTGGCTCACCAGATCTCCCCCAGCAGCATGTTCCATCACCATATAGGTATGTTCTCTGTTTTCAATGATGTGGAACAGTTGGATAATGTTTGGGTGGTCCAGTGACTTAATGATATCTATCTCAGCCATAACAGAATCGTTCTTCTCACCCCTTTCCAGGATCTTGACAGCAACCCAAACCCCTGTGTGGAGGTGGCAGGCCAGCTTCACCTCAGCAAAGCTGCCTTTGCCAAGGGTCCTGAGGATCATGTAATGATCTGTGAGGGTCACCCCTTCAGAGGAGCTGGCCTCTGGCTCCAGCTGCATCACCACCTCCTTCCTCCCTTCTCTTTCCTGCAAGTTGAGGACTTCAATCACAATGCCAACTGATAAAAGCAGGTCTACAAGGCAAGTTCATAGCTATAAATACCTATTATCACAAAATTAGAGATGTGTCAAACCACCTCATAATACACTTCAAGGTCATAGAATACAGAAGAAACTAAAGCCCCAAACAGTAGGTGATAACAGACGATAAAGATCTGACCTAGAATTAATGATATGGAAACCAAAGGAGTAACATAAAGAGTCAAAGAAACAGTTACTTTAAATGATAAACAAAATTGACAAAACCATTACCCAAACTAACCAAGAAAGGGAAGACACAAATTAATAAAAGCAGATGCTAAAGAAAGCAAAATTAGAACAGATATGACTCAACTCTACAGCAGTGGTTCTCAACCTTCCTAATGCTGTGACCCTTTAATACAGTTGATGTGGTGACCCCCAGTCATAAAATAATTTCATTGCTACTTCATAACTGTAATTTTCTACTGTTATGAATCATAATGTAAGTATCTGTGTTTTCTGGTGGTCTCAGGTGACCCCTGTGAAAGGTTTGTTTGACTCTCCCCAAAAAGGTTGTGACCCACAGGTTGAGAATTCATTAGGAAATAGTTTGTAAATCTATACTTTATTAAATTGTAAAACTAGAAGAAATGGACAAATTTCTAAACACATATGACTTGGCAAAAATGAACAAAGACATATAAAACACCTAGATAGATAAATAACAACCAATGAAGTTGAAAATTAAAGAAGAAATTAAATTTAAAAAAAGGCCCAGGACCAAATATTAGATATTTAAAGAGAACTCAGTGTTCCTCAAAGTATTGAATAAAATAGAAGGATAGGGATACTTTCCAACACCTTCCACAAAACCAATATTACCCTTGTACAAAAACTATACAAAGGGAGCACTGGAAAGATGCCTCAGAGGTTAAGAGCCCTGGTTGCTCTTCCAGAGGACCCAAGTTCAAGTCCCAGCACCCACATGGCAGCTCACAACTCTCTATGGCTCCAGTTCCAGGGGATCCAGCACCTCAAAAGACATACATGAAAGTAAAACACCAATGCACATAAAAATTTTTTAAAACTATTTTTTAATAAAAAACTAAAGATATAATAAACAAAAAATTATTTAAAAATTATGTCAATTTCCTTAAACATAGATGTGAAATCCTTAATGATAATATTTAATATTCACACCAAATTCAACAACACATTAAACGCTTCCATCCATGAATGTAAGGATAGTTCCATATATACAAATTGATAAATACAGTATGCAACCCAAGTCAAAAACCACATACTCAGCCTTAAGAACCAAGTGTCATTCTCAGGAAAATATACGGGACTGGAGATGACTGTGTTACATGAGACAAGCCAGTCCCACAAAGACAAATACCACTGGTTTTCGCTCATATGCAGTCTGGGGATTTGGAAGAGCCTGAACATAAAAGAGGAATCTCTGGGACGTGGAAGAGGGCTGTGTCCAGGTTGCCTGAAATGGTCCACAAAGCGCTTTGCAGGGGTCTGAGTTCCCCAAGCCACCACGCACAGTCTACAGTGTGCTACACAGAGGCTTGGGTGGCTCAGAATGACAGCAGGGACAAGGGCCGATGTCCTAACACCTACTAATCCAAAATTGTTTACACAGGCAAACAACAAAGGGTGAGGGAATTCATCAAAGCAAGCAGTCTAATGGCAGACGGAAGCAGACAAGACTGTACCTAGGTGTTGGAGGAGTAAACCAGGAAGTACCTCTCCTGATTTCGTGGCTCAGTGCACATGCACTTAAGTGCCAACTCCGCCTCAAATGTCTCCGTGGCAAAAGCTCTGCCTTGAAATCACAAGACAAGAACCAACCGTCTCAGCAACCCTGGCCTACTTCCAACTGTGGGGCCGGACCTAGAGTCTGACTGGTCACATGCCTAGAACTTAGCCAATCAGACTCGCCAGGTAGGATGGGATCTCCTCATTGGCCAGTTTGAAGTCATGTGACCGGTGCCTAGTAGGTACTGAGGGGATGTGTGTGAGCGCTGCCTTAGAGAAGAGGCTTCACATGTTCCTTTTCTTGTTTCTGGGGAATGTGCCTATTCATACCGCCTGGCTTTCCCCACTGCCTTCTGGCCACAGGAGAGCACATGACGGCACTTCTTCACTTCCCAGACCCCATCTCACTTATAATAGCTTCACTTTCCAAAGATCAGAGTTTGGGTTGCCTCCAGCTCCTAGCTCTCTTCCTTGAGGGACATGACCGTCAAGAAGCAGTTCCCTGCTGGGTGGGTCTTTGTTAGCTGCTGGATTCAGGGATCAACAGGACTGGAGATATTCCTGTTTTAAGGAGCTGATGGTCTAAAACGAAACGGGCCCTCCCTTAAGGAGTCCAAGTGTGCACTGTCCTTTTCCCAAGAGCACTTACCCCCTTAGTGCCTACACCCAACCTATGTTAGGACCATTTCTTAGTGAATTCCAAATTTACATCATGAAAAAAAAAATCATGGCTTCATTTTGGTACCCAATATCCTAAAGATGAAAACACTTTTTCTTCATTGTGAGTCTTTTCCCTCTCTTTGCATTGAGTATGTAATTAGTCACTTTAATTATGAAATTTGTTTCTCAGACTTGGAAAGTTTCTCTAAATTACTCCATGGTATCTCCTGTTCATTTTGAAAATACTGTTAATTGAACAAGTCCTTAAATTATCTGTTTCACATTCTAGATTTCCTCAATATTAGTTGCAGCCTTTCAATTTTGGTTTTATTCTTTTATCCTGTTTTTTTTTGTTTTGTTTTGTTTTGTTTTTGTTTTTGTTTTTTAATGTTATTTCATAGTGTGGTGGTTTGGATAGGAATGGTCCCATAGGCTTATAGATTTGAATGCTTGGTCACTGGTGGGGGTGTGTGGCACAATTAGAAGTTGGGGTGTCCTTGTTGGGGGTAGGTGTGGCCTTGTTGAAGGAAGTGTGTCACTAGACTTGGGCTATGAGTTTTCAAATGCTCAAGCTAGGCCAAATGTCTCTCCCTGCTGCCCGCAGATCCAGATGTAGAACTCTCAGCTACCTCTCCAGTACTATGTCTGCCTGTGTGCCAGCATGCTTCCTGCCACGATGACAATGAACTAAACCTCTGAGCCTATAAGCAAGCCCCAATTGAATGTTTTTCTTTTTAAAAGTTACCATGGTCATGGTGTCTCTCCACAGCAATAGAACACTGCCTAAGACATCTAGACTTGCTTCCTAGACACCTCTTGCTTCCTAGACACCTCTCTGAGGACATGGGCAGAATTTTGGCTTTATTTTTTTGTGAGACAAGGTCATACACTCTCCTGGCTTGGCTTGGATTATAGCAATCCACCTGCCTCATCCTATCCTTCCAAGTACTTGGCTTAAAGGCATGCTCCTCCACTCCCAGCCTTGATAAAAGATTTTAGTGTTGTCTTGTTACATAGTCTTTGTTCTCTCCCAGTTGTATTTACTTCCATCATTAACTCCCACAACAGAGGTTTCCCTGATATATTCTAATCCTTGGTCTAGAGAGAAGGGAACAAAAATCAGTATATCTGTGCCTCCCACCATCCTACTCAGAATTCCACATAACTTTTAGTTTGACTGTGTCTGTTGAAATAGATCATTGGCAGGTATTTTTCTAACTAAAACTTGCATTCTCCCAGGAAGGATCTTAGGAAATACTTCTTAAAATGTTATTTTTGAGCATCTGCATTTAGTTCTTCAAAACTGTTTTCTGACCTCATTGATGCATACTGTAGGGAGACTTGTTACCCTGTAGAGACTTTCCGGGTGCTCTTTTTTCCTCACTTAAAAACATGCTTCAAAGTTACATGTTCAAAGTGTGGTGGGAGCTGCCTCTGTGGATCAGGATTCAGGGGCAAGCCAAGAAACCTGCATTCCTTTCTGCTCATGTCATTTAGGCCTGTTCTGCTCTTCAGTTGTGGGCACGATTTTCAGAGGTCCAATAGCATTATCTGACATCTAAGCCACAGTAAGGGAAGGATTTGAAGGAAAAGTGTGTCACTTTGTAGGAGTAGGGGACACATCCATCTTTAGTCCACGGTCTCCTTTTTTCTGTTTATAAACCATTTTATACCTCCAGAACTCAATCTAAACCCCTGGTCCCCATAGAGGGGCATAATTTATAATAAGCTATGATGTATATGTAGAAGCTGTTTCTTTCCTTTGAAAATCATTTTGGTATCTTTGGTGGTTTGGATGAGAAGTGTCCCCCATAGTCTTAGACATTTGAACCCTTAGTCCCCAGTTGTTGACACTGTTTGGGGAGGTTTAGGAAGTGTGGAGTATGTCACTAAGGACCAGCTTTGAGAGTAAAAACCCTTGCCTGCTTCCAGTTTGATCTTTTTCTTTTTTCTTTTCTTTTCTTTCTTTCTTTTTTTTTTTAAGTTTTTTTTTTATTATGTCTACAGTGTTCTGCCTGCACGCATCCCTGCAGGCAAGAAGAGGGCACCAGATCTCATTACAGATGGCTGTGAGCCACCATGTGGTTGCTGGGAATTGAACTCAGGACCTTTGTAAGAACAGCCAGTGTTCTTAACCTCTGAGCCATCTCTCCAGCCCCCTGCTCTTTTTCTTCACTGCTTGTGGTTCAAGATGTGAGCCTGAGGGTGTCAGACAGGAAAGCAAACCAAACCCCATGAAAAGATACAAATGGAAACCAGGTACAAATTGACTTCATCAACCTGGATCAGGCTTCAAGGAGTCTGATGCCAGGCAGCTCGTTGTTGGTATATTAAAACACTATACAATTTGGGAAAAGGTTTCCAGGCAACAATCAGTCTCAGTCCAATTTCAGGTGCACAATAAAGCTTATGGTGTGACTACATAAAGACTCTTTTACATAGTACATGTGACCATGTGACAAGTTGTTTTCTGTCCCACCAGCCAGCTCCCAAATAACAACACAGAGACTTCTTAATTATGAAAGCTTGGCTATTAGCTTAGGCTGGTCCCACTAGCTCTTATAACTTAAATTAACCCATTTATATTAATCTGCGGGCTGGAGAGATGGCTCAGAGGTTAAGAGCACCAACTGCTCTTCCAGAGGTCCTGAGTTCAATTCCCAGCACCCATATGGTAGCTCACAACCATCTGTAATGAGATCTGGCACCCTCTTCTGTGTACATAATAAATAAATAAATCTTTATATTCATCTGTGTTCTGCCACTTAGCGATACCTCATCTCTGTACTGCCCACATTGCTTCCTCTGGTTGGCAACCCTACCTCTCTTCTTCCTACAGTTTTCTCTGTCCCCAGAAGTCCAGCCTAACCTCTTCCTGTCTAGCTATTGGCCATTCTAACCAGTCACAGCAACACATCTTCACACAGTGTTAAGGAATATTTCAAAACAGCTAAAAGGCCTAGAATCTAGTGTGGTCTCTGACCAATAGCATAGAGGTCAGCAGGTCATAAAGTACATGTGACATCTCCCCTATGGATGGGTAATGGTCTAGGGAGGGAAGAGTCTGGGATAATCATCCTGGGGAATTAGTGAGGGTCCACTTCCACAGACAGCAAAGAGGTCACCAGGTCATTAACAAAATCCACTTTCAGGTTTCTGGATGGAATGCAGGTATTTGATTTTCATCTCCTCCATTGAGGAGATCCCCATGTGTGATTAACATTCCTAGTTCTCTTAGTGCTTCTCTGTGAGTACAAGGGCCTCTGTGTCCCCAACATGAACTCTCAGCTTCTTGTTCCTATAGCCATGCCTCCCTGCCTTGATGGACTCTGTCCCTCTGGAGCTGTAAGCTTTTTCTTCTATAAGTTGTTTCTGGTCATGATGTTTTATCACAACAGGAAAGTCATGTGGTATTCATAGATTGTCACTTTAGTGTGAGTTGGTTTTATATACTTGACTGGGTTTTGAATTCAAGTCAGTGAGAACATAGTCACTTACATTTCTCAGGTGCTAAGAAGAAACCTCAATTCCTAGGACTGTTTTTAGTGAATGACACACTAAATGTCTCCTTCCAAATGCTCTGGCACCTTTGGCTAGACACTCTTAAGCCATTGTTGGTTGCCTGTGTTGGCTTGATGATTTTGTTTTCCCTAGCTTGATACTGGGTGGTACTTACAGTTGGTGCACGTACTAATCTGGCCAGAGTAATAACAGAGAGTAATGATTGTTAATAAGGAAACCAGTTGCCAAACCATTACCAAGAAGAACAAGTTAAGATAGAATGCAGGGACTGATAGAAGATGCCTGAAACTATTTTGTGACCAACAAAGTTTATGAGCTCATTTTACTGATGAGCTAGCAGTCAGGCTTTTGTTGGGCTGGGCTCAGGATGCTTATTGGTGAAATTATTAAGGCCACTCCATGTAGTTAAAAGGGAGGTTTATTTTGTGGGGTAACTTACAAATGAAGGGATAAGTTGCAGGGTCTGGGAAAGGTATGGTGCAGTCTGGCAGTGTTTTCTGGAGAACTCTGCTTGGTCTACCTCCAGTTCCAGTTCCAGAACCAAGAGAAGCCTCTCCTCTTGATCCTGGGTCTTCTGCTTCCTCCCTCAGCCCCGCCTTGTGGGCGTGACCATTACCGAAGCCTCAATGGGGGTTGGAACTTCCAGGCCAAGGCTGGGATGGCTACCCACTACAGATGCTGATATGAGTGGAATTTCCTACTGTTTGCAGGGCTCTAGGAAGGATCAGGAAGCATTTTCCAACCAGCTATAATGAAGATGTAGGAAGCTGTAATACCACTAGCACGTGAGAAAGTATGCAGAGCTAGGCCATGAGGGCAGGTTGAAGTCTTTAGATCCATCTGTATCCATCAGAACACTAAGGCTCAGTGAGTTAGAGTGCTGGGTTCTGGCCTGGGCCCCTATTATCTGCCATACTCAGTCCCACATTATAATCCCTCTACTTCTCAGCATTCTTTGCTTCTCTTCACTTCCTATTTTAACCAGCATGTTTGCCAGCATTGATGGGAATCAGATTTCATGCAAAAGCCACATATGGTGGTATCTACCTATCATCACAGCAGGATGCTGGGTGTTTGAGTTGCCGGCCTACAGAGCAACACCCTGTCTCAAAAGTTTCATGTAGGCTTTTCTTTGGTGAGACATTCTTTTCATTTTCATGGTGTATGTGTGCTTGCTCGTGCATGCTACAAAAGCAAAACAAAATTCTTTGCAAGATGTTAACATCCACTTCAAAACACCATGATTCCAGAGCAGGTCAGGTCGTGAACTTCCTGCACTCTTGCTCCCTTTTCTTCAGTGGGCCTTGGCTGGAAGTTACCAGAGGAGACAAGTGAGAGCAGTGGGTAAAGACCTTGGCCTAACACATTGTGTTTCCTCTGTATCTCCTGGCATCTCTCTTGCACTTAGGTTAATTTCTCCTCTTCCTTTCTATCCCTGGAAATCCCATCTATATCCCCTGCCTAGCTATTGGCCATTCAGCTTTTTATTATACCAATCACAGCAATACACCTTCACACAGTGTACACATATCCCACTACACCTCTCTCCTGTTTAGAGGGATTTGGGTGTCAGCACATGCAAATTGTTTCTTGAGATTGCTTTTCTGATTTTTGTTTCTTCTGAGTTATTGTTTTCCAGAGAAGTGTGCATTGATGGTTCAGAAGCCTAATGTAATAGAAAATATGATCCACCTTACTGCAAGTGGTGCTGGACCAACTCAAGATTACTGACTCTTAAAGAGAAAAGTAGAAGCTGGGCTTGGTAGCACATGCCTTTAATCCCAGCACTCAGGAAGCAGAGGCAGATGAATCTCTGTGAGTTCCAGGCCAGCCTGGTCTACCAATCAAGTTACAGGACAGCTAGGGCTGTTACACAGAGAAACCCTGACTTGAAAAAACACAAGGGGGGGGGGCATAGACCATCAGATCCCCTAACAGTATGTTTAATGGACTTGTTCTCTCATGTAACACCTTAGTAGACAATGAGGTAGGAGGGTGGCTGGGGAGGGAAGGAGGACCTCTGGATGCTAGGATCTTTGATGAGGGAAAAACACAGTTCAAGACCTCTGTTAAATGTGTATATACTGGTGGGAATAAAAAATAATACAGTCAAAAAACTAGAAAGAGGCCCATGATAGTGGAAAAATGAGGCCTCCAGCACAGGAACAACATGACAGAACAGCATGCAGGAGAGCAAAAGATAGTTGGGGTAAAATGATACAATAGATAGAGGGTCCAAGGAGAATCAACCAAAGTAAAAGTTCCATATGGAAACCTCTTACTTTGTAAGCTGATTTAAAAAATAAAAGATATTATACACAAGAGCCTGGCTGAGGCCAACAAGGCCTACAACGTTTTGGGCCACCCTAAGGTACACAGGAAGATCTAAGCCAGCCTGGGGTTACAATGGGGTGGGGTTACAATGGGGTGGGGTCCTATCTCAAAAGATGCGAAAGCATCCACACCACTAAGAATAAACAGAAACCTTTCATAATGGTAATTTCAATTAACCAGGAAGACATTAACTCTAAAGTTGAATATATTATTTAAAACTTAAAATATATAAACCAGAAAAGAGTAGCTCTCTGAGAAACACATTCACAATTATTGGGATTTTCAGTACATGATTAAGATTGATTTACAGAGAATGGGAAGGGATTGGGTATTTTTCCAGTTGTTCAACTATTTCATCTTCTAAGAAAGCAAACAACTGTGACTGCTGGCGATCTAATGGACATATAGACAGCACACTAACAAAACCATAGATCAGAATTCTAGGCAAGAAAACATTTTAAATTACATTTATTAAGTATGTCTGCATGTGTGCGTGTGTGTGTGAGTGCATGTGAGCCACAGCACATATGTGGAGGTCAGAGGACAGTGTCACCTGGGGAAATCTGTTCCCTCCTTCAATTGTGTGTATTCCAGGGATCAAACTCAAGTTGTAGGGCTTGAACACAAGCATCCTTAACATACGGAGTCATCTTCCAGCCCATGATTTTTCTTTCTTTTCCTTTTTTGTTGTTTTGGTTGATTGGTTTTTTGAGACAAGGTTTTTCTGTGTAGCCCTGGCTATCCTGGAACTCACTCAATAGACTAGGCTGGCCTCAAACTCAGAGATCTGCTTCCCTTTGCCTCCCGAGAGCTGGAATTAAAAGCATGTGCCACCACTGCCTGGCCCATCTTTTTTTTTTTTTTAATGTACTCGTTTTTTTCAAAAAGGAATCAGTAAAAATAAATTACAGCTATGTATAAACAAAGGTGAGGTGAGGATCCAAAGTATTGTCATATAGATCCAAATCCTGTGACCCTACAGACAGCTGGCAGTGGTGGGAGAAGGGGTGAGTTCTAGGACTGCAGCTTGCATCACTGATCAAGTCTAGGATATAGGCTAGACCTCCTGAAACCCACTTCCACAGCACATGCCAACAAATACTATAAAAACAGTAAATGATGGCAATTTCCCAAACGTGAAAGAAAAGTCAGTCACAAAGATGTTTAGCCTTTCTTCATTGCAGACGTGAGGTCACCACCTTCTACCTGGAGTCCAGTGTTCTTAGGGAACAGTCAATAGAAAGCTTTCTTGCCACTTTCCTTAGAAAATATTTTGAGTCAATATTATCAATTTGCTTACCTGGAATGCAAAAAAAACTCAACAATCCTGAATTTACACAGCTGCTTATACAAAAAGTGAAAAAAGAAAGATTTCAAATAATCTATTTTTTTCTTGTATGTTGTTGCTGCTGCTGTTTTTAATTTGCCTGCTTTAGAGATAGTCTTGCCATATTGGGCAGGTTAGTTTCAAATTCCTGGGTTCAGGAAACCTCTTGCCTCAGCCTCCCAAATAGCTTGGGAGATAGGTGCACATCACCGTGCCTGGCAATCTGACAAATAAGTAAGCCCAGCTGTAACTTACTAAACACTTTCTCTAAAACATCTCTCCAGATGTGTGTAGTAGGTATCAGTTATACTATCCAGATAGTCATAATTCAGACTAGCTAGAAGGTAGTGGGCCTTGATTACCTACCTCATATTTGTATCCCCACAAAACAGGGTGGCACTGGGCCTTCCCCTTCTCCAGAAGATATTTACAGCTGCTTGCTAGTGTATCTAGCCCAGCAGTTTGGCCATCACAGGCCGAGGGTGCTGAGAGCTCAGTGGCAGAGTGTTAGCCAGGCTGCATGAAGCCAGGGTTCGATACTAGTACCATTTTCACCCCAGAAAAAGTAACTAAATTATACACAGTGAGGAAACAGAAAATATGGAATCATGTTCCAGTTACTTCTAGGAAGACAGTATTACTCTGTACAGATGTGGTTACAGAATAGAAAAGAAACACAAATTACAAAATCTGGCAAAATAATCAATATAAAGGAACCCATCCCAGTTTACTTTAGGAGACCAATATTATCCTGATATCCAAACCAAAAACAGTATGTAGAGAAAGAAAGAAAAAAAATACGATGCAAAAATCCTTAACAAGGGCTAGCTAAGCATGATGGTTCTCATCTTTAATTCTAGTACTTAAGAGGCAGAGGCAGGTGGATCTCTATGAGTCTGAGGCCAGCACAGTCTACTTAGTGAGTTTTAGGCTAGCCAGGGCTACACAGACTCTTTCTCAACCCTTTCCTCTCAAAAACCTTAACAAAATATTGGTAAATACACATAAAAACAAGCAGATATGGTTGGGGATGCAGCTTAGTTGGCAAGCCTTGACTTTGATCACAGCACTCCAGAAGTAGAGACAGGAAGACCAGAAGTCTATCCTTAGCTACATAATGAGTTTTAGGTAAACCTGGGCTACCTAAGACCCTGTTTCAAAAAAAAGGAAAGAAAGAAAAACAAACAAAAAACCATAGATATAAATTCAGTTTATTTTTAAAAATTAAAGGCTGGTAAATACTCAGTGTACATAATAGTTCAAAGAAGTAAAATCTCATAATCACATCTATCAGTATAGAAAAGGCATTCAACAAAATAGAACAACTATTCATGATAAAGCCTTCAAGGGTGGCCCCTGGAAAAGCAGCACTGACCTTCTTTGGAAATCCATGGGGAGGGCAGAGTCTTGCATCCTATCCCAGATTCAGAACTGATTTTCACATGCAAATCAAGTGTGAGAAGCCTGGCTGTACAAGATTCTCATATATTATTAAAGGACCAGCCTTAATAATATTCTTCCCAGGGGCCCCGAAGAGAAACTGCCAACGGCGAGAATTATTTTGGGGAAATGAATCTAAGTACACCAAGCTCTTCGTCTACTTTATTCCTCTGGGATAAAATCCAGTCTACACAGCTTCAGTTCTGCCTATCTCCTTTCTTGCCTGATTTCTCTCTATATTTATCTACTGCTCCCTCTAAGTTCTATCTTAATTCTCTCATCTTCTTCTGCCTCATCTAGGTTCTTCTCATCTCATTCTTACCTGTCTAGTGCTTCCCCCTCTGGCTCTTCCTCATCTTCCATCTCATCCTCCTCAAGTTCTCTAGTCAAAACCCTCCTCATCACTCTCAGTTCTCCATCCTCAAGTTCTCTAGAGTATTCAGTTATAAACCCAAGCAATAGCAATCCTCCCCCTCCAGCCAGGTCCCCAGGCTTGAATTCCTACAGGGTCATAAAGGCAGGTGAGAGTTTTCCTCCGGCAGTGATGTCAGGCTTTCTTTTACAACCCCCAAAGGGAGTGGTAAAGGAGGAGGTCAACTGAGAGCTAATATCGGTTAGTTATCGAAAAGGGAATTCATGTGCTCAGACTACATTCCTAGAAGTGGTTAGGTAAGAAGTTAGGAGTCTGTAATGTTAGTAAGGCTGTATTAAGAAAGGAGGGTCTCACCTTAAATTACACAAGAAATAAAGATACCCTCCTGACCTAGGAGACAGGTGTTGTTTCCATAAGGGTGTTTGTTACCAGGAGATCATTTGGCCTTGGACGCTTGATAGGTATTTTAGATAAACACACTGTTAGGATTTTGGAAGCACACATAGCATACAAGAAAATCATTGTAGGAACCAGCTAATATACATACAAAAGCTAAAATATCACTAAGACTTCTTAAGCCATGGCTTGACCTTTGGGAAAGTCCTTGACTTTTCCAAGTAGTAGCTTTTGTGATAGAAGCTGAATTCCATTCCATTTTCCTGTGGCTTGCAACACAAGATAGCAGGATACAACCTGCCAGTAAACTGTAGCAGGGCTGAAACTTCAGTCCCCCACCCATCTAAAGGTCTGTCAAAACTGTTCTCAGACATCAAGAGCCAGGGAATTGGTATCATTGATAAATTACTTAATATTATAAGCCATATATCCAGTTTCTATTATTTAGCCTAGTCTGGTATACATAGTGAGTTCCAGATCTGCCACTCTACATAGTAAGGCCTTGTCTAAAAAAAAAGATTCTCAAAGTCAAGGCCAAGGGATACAGGCCTAATAAAAATAAATATACACATAAAATTGTAGGTGGATATTTCTTTCCCACCTGCCAGTTCCCAAATAACCAACAGAGACTTAATATTAATTACAAATGCTTGTCCAATAGCTCAGGCTTATTACTAACTAGCTCTTACATTTTAAGTTAACCCATATTCCTTATTTATGCTCTGGCCATGTGGTGGTACCTTTATTAGCATGGCATGTTCATCTCCTGCTCCCTCTACATCTGGCTGGCAACTCCTCTGACTCTGCCCTTCTTCATCTGTGGGGCAGCTACCCACCAACTCCACAGTTCCCCAGAGTTTTCTTGAGTTCGAGCAGCAGGAAATACTAGATAGAAGGATTTAGAGTGTGGAGATAAACAGATAGAAAATACAGGATAGCCTCGAGAGGACCTGGAACCTTTTCCAATGGGCCTTGACTGTCTCGGCCCTAAGGTATTTATAGAAATGCCGAGGGGTGGAGCAAAAGACCTCCCCCCATCACAGCCAAGTGCAGACCATCTCAGACACCTGCACTCAGGCCTGTGGTCCTAATCGTCCTCTCTATGTGTACCTGCTGGGTAAAGCCACGAGGAACCTGAAAATGGGCTCACACAGGTCCCCCTTTCTTAATATATATATATATATATATATATATATATATAACTCGTTATTAAGAGTTCACAGAAAAAAAAAAAAGATCTCATAGCAATCTCCATAGCCTTTACACCTCCCGGTATGGCAGTTGAGGATGATAAAGATGGTATTTCTTTTTTGGATTGGATCCAATGTGACTATAGCAGTCTTAGCTGCATCCAGCCCCTTCTAAACCAAAAACTCTTAGTGCAATTGCAAACTTAAAGAATCCCTTATTTCATCATTACCATTAACATAAATATTGCTATACATGGTTACAATTCTCTCAGTCTTACACCTCAAAGCAAACTCCTAACAGAACCATTTGAATTAACATAAATGGTGCTATATATAGTTACAATTTTCTCAGTTTTACAACTTAAACTCTTAATAGTACCATTTGAATTTCTTGCTAACAGAACATAGAAAAAACTTCTGATGTTTTCACAACAAACAAATATTTAACTTCACAAAACCAGAGTGCATTAATATCAACAGGTTAACATAATAATTTCTGCAAACATACATTCAGCCTTAATTCACTTATAACTTTTTTTATATAATTTTTTAAAACAAAATCTCAAACTCAGCTAGAAAAACCCAAACTTACAATTCCTACAAACCCATATTGAAAACCATTAACACTTTGAAAACTTTTAGCAAAACATGCAAAAGCAGTTTCTTAATAAAACTCTTTTACACTTTAAAGTAATCTCTAAGTATACTCATTTGCATTTCTTACTAACAAAACATAACATTAATCCACTCAAATAACAATATTTTTAAAATTAAATATACTAAGGAATATTACTTCTCCCTTTTCTTTATAATTTTTTTAAACAAAATCTCAAGCCTAGTTAGAAAACCCAAGCTTTTCCATTTGAACAGTTTCATTTGTGACATAAAACCAGTTCCATAAGTAATTCTATTCTTACACTAACAGCTCCATATTATAACAGTTCTATTTTTACCACAAAACAATTCATGATTAACCAGTTAATAATGCATATATGCATACACAAAGCTGCAGCTTGAGTCTAGGTAGAAAAAATAAATTTCTCCATTTAAACAGTTCCATTCTTAACACAATTCCATAAAACACAGTTTATAAGTCATCACCGTTGATAGTCTATAGCATAAGTAAATTCAAAATTGTCTCATTGCAATGAAATCACTCATGTCCAATTCATTTCTTAAGTCCCAAAATTCAAATAATAAATTCTGGTACTAGCCTTCCAAATATGAAGAAATCCATAACAAAAATCTTTTTGTAGTTTTATCTCATTTTCTTAAGTTCAAAAAGTTCAAAAAAAGTAAATTCTGGTATCAGACTTTCACTTCCAAATATGGAGACATTTTACAACCAAAACTTCTTGCAGTTAACAATTTTAGTTCAAACAAGTGTCTCTGCAACTTTCGTTCTCAAGCCAGAGAGCTTTTTAGTTACAGTAATATTTTAAACTGCACTGTTTTTGCTGTTAGCTCAGGTTTTTCTGTGTTGCATTGATTTTCCAATGGGTCTCAGCTGCAGATGCCTTGTGCTGGTTCTGGTGTCCACCATTCTTAGCTTATTAGCGGCTTCTGGAGCTTTTGAAACCACTCAGACTGCCTGCTTTGAGTCCACTAGGACACTAGCTTCTGTGTCTCAGGTTCTTTCACCATATACATTAAGCACAGACTCACACTAAACATATATTTTTTCACAAACTCACATTCAACATATCTTGCAAAGCATTTAGACTCACATGCAAACATTTATACCTTTTTACAAACACATATAACATGCTTATTTATACTTCTTAAGGAAACTATAAGACTACTTTAGCAAATATATTTCTTATTTACTTCTTATGTGCTTTGACAACTAGCATCTTTTACTTATTTACTTCTTATATTCATTCTATACTCTTATTTAAACTTACATTTACAACTAGCATCTTCACTTTTTACAAGTTTATTACTACATGTCTTAGGACTACCATAAATTTATATTATTAAAGAAATTCTACAGATCTGTTTTACAATCTTATATACTTATTTAGACTTAGATCTTTACTTCTTACAAGCTTTTGTTTTTTGTTTTGTTTTGTTTTGTTTTTGTTTTTCGAGACAGGGTTTCTCTGTGTAGCTTTGTGCCTTTCATGGAACTCACTTTGGAAACCAGGCTGGCCTTGAACTCACAGAGATCTGCCTGCCTCTGTCTCCTGAGTGCTGGAATTAAAGGCATGCGCCATCACCTCCCAGCACAAGCTTATTATAAAACTATAAACTTACATTTACAAACTAGCATCTTTACTTCTTACAAGCTTATTTCCTTTAGCATATATCTAACTTAGCAAACACCTAAAGATTTCTTAACACTTAGAGATTCAATATTTTCTAACAAGACAGAATAATTTCCTACTTTTTACCCTTAATTATCATCACTATCTCTATTAGAAAGATTCTTTTAACTAGACAGGAAATACACACATCATTTATAAAGTTCAGAGATTATCATTCTGAAAGTTCTTGATAGATTGAAACAAGTATAATTCTTTAATAGCTCTCTTGACTCTGGGATTTAGTGAGTATTGATAAACAGTACTTTATGCATTTCAGATCTTTTACAAAAAATCTATTAAGAGCTATTTCTGTTTACAGCAAACACACAAAAAGAAAGAAAAAAGAAAAACCTTGTAAGGAACATTCTGTTTCTGAATTGCATAGCTAGTCATTCCGTAAGTTTCCCATCAGAAGATAGTTGTCTAAATTGGAGCGGGATTCTAGACCTGCAGCTTTCATCAGGTCTGAAGACATTGCTGAGACTTAGTTACAATAGTCTCAAACTCCTCAGCAGTCTGGAAGCCTCTTTATACTCCTACTGTCCCTAGACAGCAAGATGGAACCTTAATATCAAGAGCATTGATTTAGCTGCTTTTTACACTCGAATTCTGCTACAATTTTCCCCTTCTTAATTTTTTAAAGCTGCTTTTGCCATAAGTTCTTTAACCATGCTGATGTTTCTGATAGATTTTTATTAGTTCAATATTTTCACCAAAACTGCTACTATTTAAAGGAGTCAAGAACATAGATGTTCTTTCATAAAACATATCCTTCATTAGCTTACTCTGAGAAAAAGCATTTTCATCATTTCACTTTATTAGCTTTAACACCTGATGTTATTATTAGCAGTTGTGATATTTAGCATTGATTTTTTTTTTAATAAGGAACTTTCAAGTATGAAGCAATTCTATTTGCTAAGATAGCTAGATTTTCTGGTTTGTTTCCCATCTGTCATTCCTTTTTGAATGTCTGTTTCCTTGTCTCCTTATTAGATTTGCAAAGGAATCAATCATTACAGGCTGTTTATTCAAGAGGTATAGAACTTTTTTAATCTCCCGTAAGTTTCTTCATATCTAAAACAACATTCAGAGTATAAACTGCTTTCCCTTGTTTTAAGGATTTTAAAGTGGCTTGTTTGCTCTTATAGGTAGCTTTTTGTCTGATCTGAGTTTAAGAGGTAAGATTAAACTTTCTAGCATTGCTTTAGAAGAAACTTCAGTATGAGCTGAAAAGTTTTTGTACAGTGTCGCCATCATTAGCTGAAAAACTACATTTCCCAGAATGCATTTCTCCATCAGCTCGCCATTCCGATAGCTAATGGACTCCATTTCCCATAGTTCTTTTTGGGTCTGGGAGTCAACTTCCCGTTTTCTTTCACTGGACTTAACTTTCAAAGTTTTTGCCCGGGAGGTTTGAACCAAGCATTTTATGTTTTCAATTACGGGACATTGAGAGATTTCTGTTCTGCGCTGGCTTCAACAGATGTCTCTTTATTGGACCTGATCAGAACCGCACCTGCTTCGTTAGCATGTTTTGAGGTGGGCATTTCTTTTACCAACTTCCCTTGGGGCTTGTGTTTGCCTTTGCCAGTCAGTGAAAAACAAAAGTATTTACAACAGGAGCTTTTCCATAGCTTCTTCATTGACTTTCTCCCACTGATAGATCTTTATCTCATTTTGCTTGTCCCCCCCCCCCCCCCCACTGCAGAGCTTCAGATATCTCAGGCAGCTCTGCTCCTCTGCTAGCTTCCTTTGGAGATAGGGGCTCCCCCACCCCCTGAATCTGCCTCAAATTCTAGCAGCTTTCTGGGAGGAATCTGTCCCTTCTCCAGTTCGACAGTTCCCAATTTGGTCTGTTTATCCCCTCTGCCCCAGAAACAGTTTCCCAATGCCACAGTGCCAGCTTTTCTGCTTCTGAAGGTAGGGGCTTTAGTCCGTCTCTATTTTCTGTGTGGTTTGCATACAGACTGTTTTTCTAACAAGGGAGGGTTTGTTCCCTAAGCTAGCATCAGGACAGGTGTTCTGCTTCATCAGGCCCTTCACCTGACCCAGTCCCTAGTGGGTTGCGTTTGTTTGTCCTTGCCCTTACAGACAGTTTATGCCAGAAGCAATCACGGCTGAAACAAAGCTTTCCTCATAAAGATGCTTTCTGATAAAAAAAAAAAAAAGAAAGAAAGGAAGGAAGGAAGGAAGGAAGGAAGGAAGGAAGGAAGGAAGGAAGCTTTCCTCCTGTTTTCCTTTTTCTCTGTTCTGCCCCAGACAGTGCTCCTGACTCGGCAGCCCACCTGCAGAAGCAGTTCAGCTTTCCTGCTTTCCCAGAAAGGTCTTCTCTGATAGGAAAGCTTTTCTCAGATTTCTTTTTGCTGCTGTGGAGGCTGTGTAGTTCCACCTAACAACCCAGGACTTGTAGGAAAGCGGGCAACTGTGCTGTTCCCGCCGGCTTTAGCTTTGTTTGTTCAAACACTGTTCCAAAGCAGGGTCCTCAGCCAAGTAGACAGAAACTGGTCCCTCAGGCAACTCCACTAAAAGCCAGAACACTGGACACAGCCCACCATTCTCTCCTTGCTGGGAGGGAAGCTGTACCGTACTTGGCGTGGGGAAGAGCCACAGGGCCAAACCCAACAACTGTCTAGTCTATTTCAAGTTGCTTTGGTTTTGTGCTCACCAGGGTTACTAGAACCTCCCGACTGGCCTTGAACTTACAGATATCTGAGTGCAGAGTTAAAGGTATATGCTACCACAGTCCCCACACCATTAAAGTTAGCTTTCTGTAGGAGAATCAAGGCCTGGGGCTTCCCATAAGATATTGGTGGCACTTTAAATTGCAGGTTTTTCAGAGCAAGCCTCAAACACACCACACACACACACACACACACACACACACACACACACACACACTCACACAAATTGTGTGTGTCATGATGTGTATGTGATGGCCACAGGCAACTTGTAGGGGCCAGTTCTCTCTTTCCACCATGTAGGTCCTAGGGATCAAACTCAAATTATCAGTCTTAGCTAGCTGGCCTAGAGCGAGACACTTTTAAATGTAACCTCTGGTGTCAATGTTTTTGTCCTTTGGTGTAATGGGCAGTACAAAGCTACTCTTTTCCAGTTTAAAAAGGAATGTGTCCTTAGCCAGGTGGTGGTGGCTCACCTCTTTAATCCTAGCACTTGGGAGGCAGAAGCAGGCAGATAGATCTCTGTGAGTTCCAGGCCAGCCTGGTCTACAGTGAGTTCCTGGACAGAGAAATTCTGTCAAATGGGGGTAGATGACACTTTTCAAGTTTCATTAAACTATGGGAGAATAAATTACTTCCAATACAGTATCTGAGAGTGTTTACAGTTTTGATTTAATCAAACTTAAAATATCTCATCAAATCACCCAGGAAAATCTAGGTAGCAGAAATATATAACATGTCCATTTCTTCACAAGGTCTCAAATCAGTTTTACAAGGCCATAAAACGATATACATGTACACATGTATACATGTGTATTATGCCACTTAAACCACTCCTACTTTCTGCACTGAAGAACTCAAGTATAGAAATAAGCTCTGTGGTACTGAGGTAACAGTAGGACCCTCCCCTAACGTGACTGCATAGGTGTTTAAGGTTAAATGTGAACATTATGTGAGGTCTCAAGTCAGCCAACCCCATTTGAACTGTGGGTTCAAAGCAGCATGTTATACATGTGCCCAAAGGAAACACCTTCACTGAGCCCGTGTGTGTGTGTGTGTGTGTGTGTGTGTGTGTGTGTGTGTGTGTGTGTGTAAGGAGATGGGCAGAAGTCAGGGCAGGGCAGGGCTGACTGAGGCCACACTGGTAACTATTAGCCATCTGCAGTTGTTGGCAGGACAGAAACATACACGGTCTTCATATTCAAAGTCTTCATTGGGATATCTTCTGTAATTTCTAGAAGAGAAATTTTTCAAAAAGTCAATACTCTGTTGTGAGTGAACATCTAAAACACTGTTAGCTGTCTATCCTTGGCCCCATCCTAAGGCCATTCTCAACTCTGTCCTTGCTCTAAGTCAGACCTTTAGGGTCTGCTAAACCGATGGCATTTCCCGACATGGGTATCTTTGTTGCGTACAATGGGGCTCTGATTACATATTAGCTTATCAGCAAGAGGATTCAGGGCGGATGGTCACACCTGGGACTTAGCTGTCAAGTGTATGAACTGGTTGGTAACTTGTGAGACTAAGACCAGCCATGCAGGCAATGAAGTAACTCTGTCCACATATTAAACCTCAGCAAAACTCTGGACACCAAGTTCCACCAAGCTTCCCTGGGTGGTGATACTGCCTTGTCAAACTCCTAGGGATTGGGGGAGGTAACATTGGCTGTTCCTCCATGAGGAAAGGATGACTTGATGTTCCTCTTTAGCCAGCCCCTCCCACCCCCCTTCTGCCCTTCACATCTCTTTCTCTGGTTAGCTCTAATTTGTGAGTATAGTGCCTTTCAGTTAGTCTGCGAAAATGCCCGAGGCTGTGTTTGTATCAGAAGTGGGGTTGGTGGCATGTGTGCCCTCCCACAACACATAATAATGAACACAATTTTAGAATTGTAGAAATCTATAAACTCAGGCACATCTCAGTCGGACTGCAGAACGTCCCAGACAAAGGAAAATCCTGAAAGAAGCTAGCGCCTGAATTTTGGACGTCTTGCAAGGGTAAGAAAGACAGACCAGCCAAAACATTCAGAACAAGGACACAGGAACATGCTAAGGGCGAGATTCTGGGCAGTGGAGAGGTGTCTGTGGTGTCTCAACACCTTGAGAAAGACGTTGCAGATCTTTACTGTTATGTGGCCCAGTGAGGAGATGCACACAGTATGCCTGGTAAACTGAGAAGGGTCGAGACTGACTGGAGTGTCAGTTAGTTCCCATCAGTTCAATTCCTGAAGTAACTGCTTTTATATTTCAGGTCAAGAAATACAGTAATTTACCTACAAGTATGCATTTTTAGGTTATTGTCAAAGACATGAGCTATTTTTTTCTCCCCTCTTAATTTAAATAACATGGGACGGGGGATTTAACTCAAGTCTTGCACATGCTAAGGAAGTGTTCTACCACTCAGTTACCCCTCACTTAAGTTGTAATTATTTTTAGTTAAATTATGGCTAATTTCTGGTTAATGTGCAAAAATAAACAAAACAGGACAAATATACACACACAGCTAATTTTCACAGACAAAACATGAACATTACTGGCGCCCAGGAGGAAAAGCCTTGGGGACAGCTGCCTCACCCTGCGTTTGTGTCTCATTCAGGAACAGCTTTAGCCTCCTGCTCCGAAGTCCAAACACCTTGGCGGCCTCATACACAAGGCCCTGGTGGCTCAGTCCATTCTGTCCAAGTGGGTTTTCGAGCAGGAGAGTGCCCACAGTTCCCGTTAAACACTCTGGAGGAGAAGGAAGAAAGCAGGTCAATTCTGGAGAACTTGTGTTCCCACAGTGGTGGCAACCAGAGACGGGAGGGCTTTGAAGTGGGTCCAGGAGTTTAAGCTGGAGGCACAGGCTGTGCACAAGTAACCTTCAACAGTTCAGAGAGGCGAGGAAGAGGAGGAATGAGAGAAACTGACATATGAAGGCCAGCCACTGGGGAACTGATTTTCAGTGCACAGTCAAGTGAAGAGATGAGGATTCCAGCAAAAATGTGCACAGTGACGATCCTGAGATGTTAGGGGAAAAGCAGCAATGAAGCCTGTGGACTGGGGCTGGAGGCGTTCTCAGGACAGACTCAGGAAAACAAACATAAGATCACACTGCAACATCAATAGTTCAGGCATGGAGACAACCCAGTTCCATGCAGATGTAATTTTACCTATGGGGTCTTTTTGATTCCTGACTGCCAGAAGGATGATGGTCTTTCTATATGAACATACTGCAAAAACCAAACCAACAAAAACAAAACTATTGTATTCCATGAAGAAGTATGGGAATTGAGACTTTGTTTATTGATATGGGGAGGTAGGGTCTCACAACATAGCCCAGGCTGCCCTTGGACTTGTAATCTTTCTGCCTCAGCTCCTGAGTGCTGGGATTACAGGTGGGTGTGCAATACCAAGCCTGGCTGGTATCCATGTGTTGAAGTGGAGTGGAAAATTACACCCAAGTCAGAGATTTGAACCTGGAAAGGAGCTTTAATGTCCAGCACTCCACAGGCTGAGTGCTGAGGATGCACATACCTTGTGGCTCTGCATTTAGGAGCTGCAGGTTGATATACTGACACAGAAGAGCGCCGGGGCTGTTGACTGGAGAGGGGGTTGTTCCTGCAGTCACACAGAGTGTCTTCCCACTCAGACTCAGCAAGTCAGTTTGGGTCTGTATTTCTAAAAATAACAATTCTGAAGTCACTTACCTTTTCCTAACTCACTAGTACTCACTTCTAACTTCACTATTATCCATCCTCAGACAGTGATGCTTGCTTTCTATTTAATTTGTTCGTCAAAGGACGTTGCTTTTTCTACAATGCCAGGCTTTAATGATAACCAGAGACTAGGAAACTGTTTTTGGGGTGGCTAGGATTGAACCCAGGGCCTTATGCATGCTTGGCACACTCTACTACTGAGCCCTATACCTCTAGCCCTGCAAATAAGCCTTACAAGTGAGTAATCTGAGTGCTGCAAAACCAAAGAGTAGAGTATTTGTCACTGAGTTTCTGTGCGTGTGCTGGGGGTGGGGCAGGAGTAGGATGCTGCTGGGGACAAAACTCATGACCTTGTGCTTGCCAGGTAAATGCTATAGCACTGCACTAAACCCCTAACCCCAAAACATCAACATATATTGTTTTCTCCCTTTCGGTATTTTTCTTATATATTACAGCTCTTCTGAAAATTCTCATCCTATGAGGATCTCACAATTTACCATGAAAAACTGTATTTGAAAATGATAATTATGGTCAGCAAAGAAGTTTTAATAATTTGCGTGTATGTGTGGTATATGTGCTTGTGTAAAGATGTGAGTTGCTGTGTGTGAACGTGTGGAGCTCGGAGGCTAACATTAGGAGTCTCCCTTGATGGCTTTTCACTTTGTTTATTGTTAAAAACCCAAGCACCTTTACCCACTGAGTAACCGCACTGGCCCCCACTTTATTCTCTGAGACAGGGAGCTCACTAGTTGGGCTAAGCTGAGAACCCAGGATCCTACTGCCTCAGGCACACTGCTAAAGCAGCTTTCTAGATGGAGGCTGGAGACTGGAACCCAGTTCATCACACAAGAGCTTTATTCGATGAGCGACCTCCCCGACCTGAACTGTATTCTTTAAGAGTGGATTCCAGGTCTGGATTCAGTAAGGCCCAAGAACTGTCTGATGAACTCACAACTCAGCAGAGAGGGCAGGTCCTGATCTGACTCAGGCTAACAGGGACAGGGGAGGACGAGAACTTCCTGTAAGTCCAGGGTTTCAGCCATACCAAAGAGAGGGACACAGTAGAGACATGGCAGCAGACACTGCTGAGGAACCTCTGCTGCCTCAGAGTGAGGAAAACCCGACGGCTCTGATGCATGGCTGACGCCAAAGGAAGACCTGAACCAATCCCCCTCAAGCCAACGACAAGATGTCCTCCCCTCTCCACATACCTGTTCCACCATGGAAGACTGACAGCTTTGCATTTTTAACCCCAAATATGCTGGAAACAACACTCTTCAGCTTTACAAGGTTCAACTTATTATCACCTTTTGGATTCTCCAGAAGCAATACTCCACCTGGAAAGCCACAAAAGTAAGATCTCATTTAGTAGAGCAAAACTTAAAATGTTAAAATTGGAAGCAAAGTGCAGAGATGCAAAGGGAGTTCAAGCCCTTTTACAAGAAACACCACATTCCTGCTTAGAAGGGGCCTGGCAATCTTAATTGGGTCAAGAAATAAAAACACCAGGGGGTCTGTCCTCATCCTTTTCATGATTCAAACTTTTGTATTTATAACCCTCATCTTACACTTTGTGCCTTCTGTAAATCCCAAAATACAGAGTGGTTAAAATACTAATCACTATCCTAAAAAAGCTATCCTCAAGTGGCCCATGATGCTGACATCCTACAATTAGACTCAATTATACATATGACTACACTGACTCAAGACCTAGGTTTTTATGCATTCTTATAAGCATTAATTTTAGTTAATATCAAGTGTGTGTATTACCTCATTGTAGTTTTAAAAAAAATCACCTTATTATAATGAACTCACAAATAAAAACCATTATGCTGCTAGACGTGCTTTTTAATGTTCAGTTCCCTAGTGGCTACAGATAATTAAATATTTTCATGTTTATTTCTATAATTTGTATAGCATCCTGAATATATTACCCTATTTCCCAATTGGATTGTGTGTTTACTATTGAGTTTACTGTCTGTGAGTTCCTACCCAACTGCGTCTCTACTGTTTAGCTACCTCATCTCTCCCCAGGTCAGACTGCATCTTTCCTGTTTAACGATCTCATCTCTCCTGAGTTTGGTGTTACTGTCAAGACTTCCCAGTCTGTAGCTTGTTTTCATCCTTCTAGGACAGAGTAAATTTTTAAAAACAATGCAAAGCCTTTCATTTCTAGTAAAGTTCAATGGCCCATTTTCTCTTTTATAAGCTGTTTTAAGTATCAAGACTTTAAAATGATTTGCCCAAATAAAAGGTGTTAAGACTTTCCTTACAAACACTAATATAGTAGAGAACTCTGGCTACCCAAGCAGGTGACCTTAATTTGTTCCCTGTTAGAAACATTGTGTGTGTGTGTGTGTGTGTGTGTGTGTGTGTGTGTGTGTGTTTATACTCGTGTGGAGGCCAGAGGTCATGACAACCCCATGTGCTGTTCCTTAGATACAATCCACTTAAAAAAGAAAAAAAAAAAAAAAGAAGACAGGGTTTCTCACTGGCCCGGAACTCACAACCTAGACCACACTGGCCAGCCAGTAAGCTCCAGGGATCAGCCTTCCCTGCACACTGGGATCATAAGTGTCACCACACCTGGGCTTTAAAGATCTAATAATTCAGGCTCAGCACTTTATTTATTTATTTATTTATTTATTTATTTATTTATTTATTCATTCATTTATTTATTGGTTTTTCAAGACAGGGTTTCTCTGTGTAGCTTTGTGCCTTCCCTGGAACTCACTTGGTAGCCCAGGCTGGCCTTGAACTCATGGAGATCCACCTGGCTCTGCCTCCCGAGTGCTGGGATTAAAGGAGTGCGCCACCACTGCCCGGCAAGGCTCAGCATTTTACAGACTGAGCTATCTCTCCTGATAGAAAATATGGCTAGCATTTTAGAAAACAAGCTACAATGTCTGCTTCTGTCTACACTTACATGTGTCTAGATATAATGCCATGTATGTATTTTTGTACCTCCTGATGGTATTGTACAATTAATTAATTAATTAATTAATTTTGTGTGTTCTTTTTTTGTTTGTTTGTTTTGGTTTGGTTTGGTTTTTCAAGACATGGTTTCTCTGTGTAGCTTTGTGCCTTTCCTGGATCTGACTCAGTAGACCAGGGCCTCGAACTCACAGAGATCCGCCTGCCTCTGCCTCCCGAGTGCTGGGATTAAAGGTGTGCGCCACCACTGACCACAGTTAATTTTTAAAAGCTTACTTATTTAACTGTCTCAACAACGACGACGACAAGAACAAGCACTGAAGTTTATGTCGCCTCTACTAGGTCACAGAAGGTCTTAGGTTCAACCTAAGACAAATGTTCAAGTGGAAGGGCAGTGCCCATCACTTCATGTATGTCAATATTGACCTGCACTGTCACTGGAATCCTAAAGAGATGTGAAAGAAGCTAGGATTGAAAATATACAAAGACAAAGGCTGAAAAATCTAACACATGGGATTACTTTTGTATGACAGCTGCTATCGCAATGAAACATTCCATCCTGTAGAAAGGCTCTTTGTTAAGACTCAGAAAGTAAACAAAATTTCTAAGTCTCAGGAAGAAAACAATTCACAAGTCCAGGTAGTCCTGAAATTTTCAGGACTCATAAGCCACCCTCCTTTAAGTTTATAAACAGTAACAACTGCTGTAGAGAAGCAACTCTCCCACTAGCTTCTGGGATGTAACTTTCCTCATGAATGCTGGGGTGGCCTTTTTGTTGACAGCTGACAGCGGCTGCCTCTGGGTCATCCATGCTGCTGAACGTGGAGTAACTCCTTACTCCCTTACGTAATCCCGCTCATCTCCCTGGTTCACTAAGTTAGACTCGGATGAAATAGTTTCTTTGGTCTGTCATTGGTTCATTCTCTGAGGTAGCTAGATCTCCCCAGGAAAAGATACACAGTTGCCAAACACCCAAACTTAGAGATTTGAGAAGCTAAGTGCCATGATCTGAGTATTAACCATCACTTTCATCCCTCCCCAATTTCTGTGTAGAAATTCTAGCTCCAAAAGTGGTATTAGGAAGCGAGGTTTCTGAAACATCATTAAGGAATGAGGTTAGAGCCTTTATGAACAGATGAATGCTGCTATAAAATACGCATCCACCTTTACACCACAAAGACACAGCAAGATATAATCTATGTACCAGGAAATGGGCCCTTACCATACACCATAACTGCTGGAGCTTTTACCTCACATTTTCCCTTCTCCAGAACCTTGAGAAATACGTTATTTCTATGGTTTTGTTTTCAAGATACTCTGTATTTGTGGCTATTAATGATATATTTCCACTCAGCTTTAGATGCCCCGGGGTGTGGTCTGTCTATATCATGTATGTCCATGGTGCAAGCAGGAGCTAAAGAGGATGTGGGGTGACTTTGCTACCTTCTGCTTTATTTCTTTGGGCTAGGGTCTCTCACTGAATTTGAAACTCGATGTCTTGGCTTGGCTGTCTGGACGGTAAGCTCCTGAGATCTACCTGTCTTTTCGATCCCACTGCTGAGCTTACATGCATATGTAGCTACGCCCTTCCCCATTTCTTTTTCACATGTTTGCTGGGGATTACAACTCTGGTCCTCAAGCTTACAGAAAAAATACTCTTACCAACAGAACCACCTTCCTACCCCCGACACAGTCCTTCTAGGTATCACCATTATCTATTTTAGCTGACTTTGGTATCACACTGACAGGGAAAGGCAGCACTGCTTAGTTGCCTCCAAGTGGGAATGGCTAAGGCATCGTCCTCTATCTGCCTATATGACATCAAGGGCAGGACTTCTAGCCGAGGGTAGTAAGGGAAGGAGTCCTTACTCTCTGCTAGGCTCCCACCAACACCTCCCTGATCGGAAACAAAATGCCGTGTTATTGCTCAAAATGGGTTCCAGGCTGATATTGCTGTGGTATCTGCCCCTCATTACTACCATTTACTCATGAGGGGATCGCCTGCTTTGTTCCAGCCCCCTGGACAACATTGGGCAGAGGGGCTTGCTACTGTCAAGCTGCGATGGAACTGGGTCTGTGCTACTCTATGACACCTGTGGGGATTGAATACCTGCACCTGGCAAAGGTGGATGCCTAGCTTTGCGCTCTGGTCGATGGGGGTGGGGGTGGGGTTTGACAGAGTGATAGTTGTGGATTTTCTTCCCTGCTGTGTTTGGGTGGAACAGAATGATCACTGTCTAATAATTCTACCAGAGAAAGCAGAACTTTGCTGAGGCACTTCTCAAGAGGTTTGGGCTATGTGAGGCAAATCCAGAATCAGAGGAACTGTCCAGTATTGTCACTTGGCTTCAAGGTTCTTGCTCTTCCCTCTACTGGTAAGAATCTCACGCTTGCTTTTACACTCAGGGTGTTAGGTGGGCTCAGCAGGACAGACACAGAAAAGCAAGCTGACATCAACTCACAAGTTCAAGTAGGTCCCTTATCCATTATCTAAAGGACTCATTTGGGTGAGAAAACAAAAAGGCCATCTAATTTTACCAATTCTCTTATGACTGCCTTAAAAGTTTCCATAGAATTAACTACAAAATAGAAACAATGGTGGAGACACTTGTAATCCCAACACTCAGGAGGCAGAGGGAAGAGGATGGGGAGTCCAAGACTGAGCCACATAGTGTGACGTAGGCTCAAGAGTACATAAGTGAATTAAGTCACACACAGCACAGGGCTCATTTGCACTTACCTTGCTCGGTGCCGTTTGCACAAATGTTAAGGTTTATATAAGCACAAGCAGGACCAGGCACACACGATCCTTTGGTGAGTGTGAGTTCCAGTTCTGACCCCTTTAACTGAGCAGAGAACACATGATTAGCAGCAGCATGCCTGTGCTGGGCCCCACAGCAACAACACAGGGCCACTGCTCAGTAAGAAACTCTTCACAGGCAAGAGTGCAGCTCTGACTCAATCTCCTCACCTGTTCTCTGAAAGATTCTGCTTTCTAACTATAAAATGATATGTGCTCATTTTTAGAAGTTCAGTAAGTAAGCAATATGTAAAACAGAGAATGGAATAATAATGTATTTGTGTCACCCAAAAAGACAATGACACTTTTAGTCCCTCTTTATTTTTCCTACACTTATGAATAAGGAAAATAAGATCGAATAAATGACCTGTTTCTGAATTATGGGCCACTATTTTTTCATGTCTTGACGCCAAATTTTCATAGTAACATCTAAAAGTACTATGTGTAAAGAGGCCATGAATTTGAAAAGAGAGTAGGGAGGGGATATGGGAGGGCTTAGAAGGAGGAAAGGGAAGGGGGAAATAATATAAATTATATTAATCTCAAAATAAAATTGTTTTTTAAAAGTATACTCTGTAACAGGAAATGCTATCAAATATATAACCCACTACCAACAAGTTAAATTATTTTCAAGCCAACGGTCACTTATTTTTTAATGAAAATTATCAGAATCCACAGTGCCTACCCTTCCAGTTGAGACAAGATGGGTCAGCAAAGCCATTTTCCTGGCTGCCTTCCCTAAGAGAACTGCCATGGGGCCACTTTCTGCTGTCTTCCTTCCCAGCCTCCTCTCTAGCCTTCCTCTCAGATCCTACCCAGTACTTCCAGAGCAGTATACAGTACTTCAGGCATGATGACTCAGGTTCATTCCTGACAGGATCTGGAATCACCCTCTGGGCACACTGGGGAACTGTCCTGATAGGGTTCATGTGGGAGGACTCACCCCCCCCCCCCCCCCCCCCCCCGCCCTGCACAAGGTTTCTGTACTATCCAGAGGCGGAAAGCTACCTGAGCCCGAGAAGCCAAAGCTCTCTGCTTCCTGACTATCGATACAAAGCAGCCAGCTGTCTCACACTTCTGTTACTAGCCCCTCCTCGCTATGGTGGATTGCAATTTGAACTAGAAGTTGTTTCTGTTAGAGTATTTTATCACAGCAACAGAAAAGGTAAGACAGTGGGCAAGAATTATTGAGATTTACCTATACAAATATAAAATAAAATCCAATGTGAAACACTAGTATTTCCACACAACTGAGAACTCACCTGTGTTTGTTCCTGAATAAGGATATTATCTGATGTAGGAACTGGGTATGGTTTCAAGGGAGCTTTGATAGTAGCAAATATGAAGTCGGTGTGGCTTTCAATGACATTATTCAGGTATCTTCCTTCAGATTTTGCATTATAATAAACGGTTATTTCATCAGTTGGAACCAGATTGCACTAAAATAGCATACAGAAAAACATAGAAGAGAAGCATATTTTGTTCACCAAAGTATCGAATGAGAACAAGTGTATGCTTAGCTGTCAGGAAGGCCATCCCTGCCCATTCTCCTCAGGTGATATGTAAGACTGGCATCTGCTGCTCTGTGTTCTTTTACCCACGTTTCTTATGTCTCTTCCGAGTACTTACATCCCTCATGAGTGCTGAAATAAAAGACTGACTTGGGAACCTACTTGCAAAGCTCTGAACCAGGACACAATGCAAAAATGATGGAATGCCCTCCTCAGACTCTGGACCACATTCCATGAGGCTTGGCTTAGGGAGGAGCACCCATGGGTGCCCTCCTAATCAGCTCTGTCTCCAGCTCAGACTAATAGGGGCTCAGTGATGCCTTTCCCTCCAGGTACAAAGTTTCTGCACTTTCCTCGCATCTTAAAAAAATCACCTCTTTCTGTACAAACCCAGCAATCTCTCCTCAACCCCCAGCTCTCCCATACTGATGTCTACCTTCCTTGGACACTCACTGTCATCTCTGGTTACCCTGTAACAGCCAGAGAGTGGATTTTCTGGAAGATAATTCTGTGGAAGCCCAAGGGAACTGAAGAAGGATGGATGGACTAAAAAAGCCCTTGGACAGAGAAAGTGAGCGGTACCCAGTCAGGGAGCAGGTAGGGAAGAAGGGTGGGGCCTGACTTTCCTGCAGAGTACAATCACAAGGACTATGGATTAATGAATCATTATCATCAATTGATAACTATGGTTTACATTGCCTGCTTTGTCTGTCTTCCCCAACATCCAAAATGAAGCCAGCACAAACCCAAAATTACAGCTTGTTTCTAAAGAGACAAACTGACCTTCTTGCGAAGTTTCTGGATGCGATTGATGACTTCCCGAGCCATGCCTTCATCCACCATTGACTGGTCAGGTGTGACATCTAAGAGGACTAAAGCCTATATACAGAAAGAACAGTGTGCATGACAATGAAATAAGGTCATTTCTGTCAAGCTTGGTGAAACCGAGTTAGGGCTGGTGGCAGGCAGGGCGGTGTCCCAAAGTATGATCCCTAGAACCAACATGGTAGAAGGATGGAACTGATTCCTGTAAGCTGTCCTCTGACTTCTACACACGCTGTGGCACCTGTACCCACACACCCATACATGCAAGATGAAGAAATAAATATTTTTAAAAAGATAAAGTCTTTTTTTTTTTTTTAAAGATTTATTTATTTATTACACATACAGTGTTCTATCCACATTCCAGAAGAGGGCACCAGATCTCATTACAGATGGTTGTGAGCCACCATGTGGTTGCTGGGGATTGAACTCGGGACTTCTGGAAGAACAGCCAGTGCTCTTAACCTCTGAGCCACCTCTCCAGCCTGATAGTCTTTTAAAAAGCTTAGTGAAACTAAATTCTGGGGCTGGAGAGATGGCTCAGCACTTGATCAGGACTCAGGTTCAGCACCCACATTGAGGGTAACAACCTTCCATAACTCAAGTTCCAGGGGATCCCAACATTCTCCTCTGACCTCTGTGGCAGCAGGAGTGCACATGCACACATATATACATGTAGGTAAAATGCTCACATACAGAAAATAAATCTAAAAAACCCAAAACAACAGAAAAAAAAACCAAAACAAACCATTAAATTCTGTGAAGTCTATAATCCAACATCATTTAGTCAAAGTTAAATTAGCTTATCATTCCAGCTCTTAGAAGGATGTAGGTTCTTTTCTTTTGGGATGCTACTCACATGAAAAGCCCCAAGAATCCTCAGACCAATTTCATTTTATCACATGAAGAGATGGTCTTTTGTCCTCCTAATAAACACAACTCTTCTAATACCTATGGCCCCTGGTATGATGGTCCTGAAGTAGCAAACTTTCCACACCATAGCATGGAGCAAAGGACTCATGCAGCCAATCCAAGCAATGCTCTCATCCTACAGCTTTCTGGTCCTTTAGTTTGTCAGTATGACGAAAGACAGAAATCCTAAAACGGACCACGGCATTTTCTTTATATGATTATGTTTAAACTAATGTTTAAATACAAGTTTTTTCCAACTTTACCTTTCTCTCAGGTATTCTGAAAGTTGTTGATTAGGGATGTAAGAATAATGACAGCATAACCTCTCGTTTTAAAAAGATTTATTACCTTTCTTAATGTGTATGTATGAGAGCCTACATGAGCTTACATCCAACACATGTATGATGATGCCTGGTAAGGCCAGAGGACATCGGATCCCCTAGAATCAGTGACAGGTGGGTGGTTGTGAACTCCCTGATGTGGGTTCTGGAACCAAACCCAGGTCCCAGGTCCTTTGCAAGAGGAGCAGGCACTCTTATCTGCCTAGCTGTGTCTCCAGTTCTCACTTTCTCCTTTCTAGTCAGTCTAGGATCATAGTGGGGGGGGGGCTCTTTCTACTGCAATGAACCTCATCTAGACTATCCCTCACAGACATGCCCAGATGCTTGTCTCTTTAGTGACTCTAGCTGTTGCCATGTCAACCCTGCTTAAGACAATGTGGTCTCCTGATGCTCCTGAGTTTCTTGGCTCAGCTCGTATGTTGTAGACTGTTGTAACGCTGCAGTGACTGACATGAGCTTCTCATCCATTTCAAGCTGTACCTCCTATGCCTTTGACAAATGAGGCAAGTTTCTTCTCTGACTCAAAGATAAATCAGCACGATCTGGCAGAATCTGAGTTCAATTCCCAGCACCCATGTGAGGTGGCTCACAACTGCCTGAAACTCTAGCTCTTGGGGGGTGACGACTCTGGCCCCCACAGCACCTGCATTCATGTGCACATACCCACACAGTATACATGATTGAAAATAAATACAAAAGGAAAAATGAGCTGAACACTGGCATTCATTCAACTTCCTGATTCTTGACTGAATACAGTGTGACCAGGTGGTGGTAGGAAGATATTTCTACGGCCATACCTTCCTACCATGGTGGACTATAGCTCCTCAAACTGTAAGCTGAAATAAAGACCCTGATCAGGTAGTTTTTAACCATAGCAATAAAAAAGTAACCAAATGCACCTTCCCCCTCTAATGCTTCTAAGCCTGCCTTGTGTCTACCTTGTACGGTGGCTTGGGGAGGCTTTCAGAGATGTTCCTCTACTGTTCCTGGCCTGTGTCATGCCCTGGGAATAGCTCTGATCCACAGACTCTTTCTGCTGTAACAGGGTTGGAGTCACTCTGTTCCATCATGACTAAAGTATCATAGATTCCAACCTTCTGTACATTCTCCTCCAGCACATTCCCCAGCAATCTCCATATCCAGTGCACGTCTGGGACTCGAGCTTCGCTGAACTTACTTTCACCTAGCAAGTTACTGAGCTGACTACCAAGACCTGGATTACTTTCTTGTGCCCATGACTGACTCGTTTACAGGGTTGGTTTTGTGCAACCCAACTTGTGACAATTATTCACATGTATAAATTGCAAAATGTTCACTTAAGCATCTGATACACAAGCACAAAGGATAAAGACCTACACAGAAGCTTAAGAGCGCAGATCTAAAAGGAATTAACTGACGTGTGGGTGAGGCACGTGTAAAATATGCCCTTGTGTTCACATCTGTTGGTGAAGAACACTCTAGGAGGCTGGGCATAATGCCTCAAGTCTACAATCCCAGTACTCCAGATGTGGAGGTGAGAGTTCTAGGACATTCTCACCAACACAGTGAATTCAAGGCCTGGGGAGACTACACAACTTTGTCTCAAAAACCAATAAATAGAAAAATACAGAACAATCTTTTAGGGAACAGAAAGCTACCTGAGCGTCAGAGTGGGCTTCAAACTGTGCAGTCCCTCCTGTGGCCTGGTCAAAGGTGTACATGAGGCGAAGATCTTCTTCGTGCAATTCATGGCCTTCCACAACAATACTCCCTATGGGAAAAACAGACCCCATCAACCCTCCTCTTCCATGGCCTGCTATGAGCATATTGTGCTCTCCCCTGATGACCCTGGTGTTCTGTGGGCTAGCAAGTGTAAGTGAAATGAGGAGCAGTGTGAAGTCCTGGGCACTATGAATGTCTAGTGTAAGCAGAAAGAAGTGTGGACTGCTGCTGTTGTGTGATATACCACCTTTAGGAAAGCCAACCGTAGCCACTCCATTAAGGCTGACTCTAGAAGTATGTGTAACCAGAGGGAAAGAAGGCAGATTTTAACAAGATACCAGCACCCAGAGGCTACAAAAGCAGGTTGGGATACCAGGCACCTGTCTAGGAAGGTTACTAGAATTTACAACGGTCATCCTTATGAATAGGATGAAGATATGAAGATAAAGGTGGAAACATCCAATAGGAACCTAGGTAAGAAGCAGTCCTTGGGCTGAGGACATATGGGCAGACACCCACCGCTTTTCTGGAACTGCTCCAGCTCCTCATTGCTCAGCTGCTTTATGGCCATCATCACAGCTTTAAAGGCTCCCTTCAGACGCTTCCCAAGGACCATATGATCTGGTTCAGCCCTTAGTCGAATACCATACTTGTTTTTATCAGTAGACAGCGTAACTTTTCGAACATTTAATTCCTATAGTAAGTGCCAAAGGGAAAACAAAAGTGTAAGACACAAAAATCTATATCACATAAAACAGGTAGATGAACATCCATAACAATACTATTCACAAGAAACAAAAAGCAGACATAGCCCAAATGTCAGTCAATTGTTGCATGGGTGGGGTTCAGATGTGGCTCAGTGTAGAATTCGTGTTTGGTATGTACAAGGCCCTGGACTGAATCCTCAGACCATGAAGTAAACAAAGCAGGTGTGACTAGGTAAATAAAGTATGGTTTATATACACAGTGGAGTAGTTACCAACATGAAGGCATTACGTACTATCCTGTGTTACAACGTGAATGAACTATGAAAACACTATGCTAAGCAATATAAGCCAGACACAGCAGATTACGAACTTATATTTCTACTTATATGAAATTTCTAAAGGAGGTGAATCCACAGGTAGATTATATAATCATGATTGCCAACAAACAATCAGATTGTAAGGGTCAAACAGGTAAATGATGAGAGAGATTGGCTCTCTTTTTAGGAAGATGGCAATGTTTTATGATTCTGACAGTAAGTACAATTCTACAAATATATTTAGAATACCATCTGGAATGGAATAGAAAAACAATGCTTCTTATAAAGACCAATCAAGTGAGTGGAACATCACTAAAAGAGGATCCTAAGGCTGATGCCGGTGCATGTCTCTAATTTTAGCACTCATGGCACAGAGGCAGTGGATCTCTGAGTTCAAAGACATTCTGGTCTACACAGTGAGACCCTGTCTCTGTCTCTTTCTTACACACACACACACACACACACACACACACACACACACACACACGAGCAGGGAAGAAAGAGAGAGGACTTGAAATGCAAACTTGCAATGAAATCCATCTCTCGGGTAAACTTTAACTATCACTTAACAAGGAGCTGCGAAATCACAGAATTCATGACCCCACTGTATTGGTGACAGATTCCCATGAACCAGTGATGATACAGTGGGAGACATGGACCGCAAGTAGGAAGGAAGGCAAACAACAGGAACACTGACATCTAGGTGGATTAAAAGGTGACGAAGGCCAGGTGCGATAAAGTATATTCTTACATCAGCACATGGGAGGCTGAGGCAGGAGGACCACTCTTGTCTGGGCTACAGTGTACAGTAAGACAATGTCTCAAAAGTCACACCCATATATAAAAGGTGATCAGGATCATATGTATGTATAATAATATGTGCGTGTCTATAAGGCATTACATCAGGAAATATAATCTCTCACTTTTTAGCTTTGAGTGTCTGTCTAAAATTCTCAAGTAATTAAAAATCAAATTCAGAAATTAACATTTTCTGTAATGATGTACTTAAAATATTACCTGGGAAAAACTAAAAACACACTTGTTTTGAAACAGTAACGAATTTTTAAATTTGGAACATATTTGTTTTACAAACATCATAGACTGCAGGTTTTGAGAGGGTCAGTGACACTGTAAGGGATTTAAACAGGCACTTAGACCCACTGCTGTCTCATCCATACCCACCCCATTAGACTACTGAGACAATGGGCCAAAAGGATTGCCTTCCCCTGCAATCCCACGCTGTGCTAAGGGAACAACCCCATCTTGACAGACAGGAGACACTCACAGAGTTCTGGCAGCTTAAATGGACAATGTGTCTTGATGGCTCTGTGCTTTTCCTACTAGAGACGGCAGCTTAAATGGACAATGTGTCTTGATGGCTCTGTGCTTTTCCTACTAGAGACGGCAGCTTAAATGGACAATGTGTCTTGATGGCTCTGTGCTTTTCCTACTAGAGACGGTAGCTGAAATGGACAATGTGTCTTGACGGCTCTCTCTGTGCTTTTCCTACTAGAGATGGCAGCTTAAATGGACAATGTGTCTTGATGGCTCTGTGCTTTTCCTACTAGAGATGGCAGCTTGGCTACAGAAAGTGCAGAGAGAAACCAGGAGTCGTTCTCTTCCTGGTTTAGACAAATTCTAAGTGAGCCCAATTCTTTATCAGTTTCAGACTCCTAATCTTTTAAAATACGGGGAAATAAGCATCCTGTGGATTTAATGAATTACCCAGCTACCAACACTGTGCTCTATCCTTCTGAAACCAAACTCCACTGCTGAAATCCATCCAACATATACACACACATTGGAAAACTCAGAGACACTCAACAGCTACACACTGCAATGTGCAGACACACTTATTTTTCTTTGTAGTGAGAATCCAAAATTTCTCAAATAGAGTATTTAAATAAATTATGAAGCAGACAGGAAATGATGCAGACACGATGAAGATGTATTATAGAACTGGGGGTAGTGACATATGCCTGTAATCCCAGTACATGGTATGCAGAGATGGGAGAATTTTGAATCCAAGACCAGTGTACATTACAAAGCAAGACTCTGCCCCACCACACACAAAGGCTATAAAATGGTGAGCTGAAAACTACATAAATAATGTGTATACATGCATAAATGCATAAAATCCCAGGAACCTTCTCCAGAGGGCAAGTGAGATCCCAGAGTCAGGGAGGGTGTACACTGGTCTACTTTTTATCAAATACATACTACACTTAGTGTTCACAAACAGCAAATGGCTACTACCTCATCATCTGAAGAAGCAAGGCTTTTCTGTTAACTATAAAAATTTACTCTGAGGAAGAGCAGATGAGAGTACAGAAATCTACTGATCATGTAAAGCTTCGCGATGGTTATGCAAGTAGCAATTTGCAAAGGAATGAAAGAACTTCATTGAGGAATACCTCCTAAAATAACTGTCCCAAAGAAAAAAATCTGACGAGGCCCGTCATTGACCTTACCTCAATGATATACTTCTCTAAGGACTTGATATCCTCAAGAGCTTCTGGGTCTTGGTGGATAACCACAATTTCCTTCAAAGGATACTAGAAGGGAAGCGAGGGGAAATGAACTAGGGGTCAAGTCCTCAAACGGCAAAGTTTACCCAATGTTTAGCTAGACTAGTGCCAAGCCATTCATACTTTACTGCAGGAAAGGACAGAGAATCACGCCACTGCCCCAAGGTCTACATTAAAGTTTCTTTTTTTTTTTCTTTTTCTTTTTTTTTTTGGCCAGAGCTGAGGACCAACCCAGGGCCTTGCGATTGCTAGGCAAGCACTCTCTCTACCATTGAGCTAAATCCCCAACTCCTAAAGTTTCTTAAGACATAGGTCTGTGTCAATCTGGTATCTAAAAAAAGTTCAAACCTTTATTGGAACAGTTTTCCGGTCTCGAATCACTCGCCCGAGTTCAATCACGGACTGCATTCTGGACACTGCGTTCTCTGTTTTCTTGTCAATCAGTTCTTCTCTGATAAACACAAGAATATGAAAGACCATCACCTTTAAAAGGTGAAAATCAGAAAGTTATGCTTAAGTGACAAAGAGGATCAGGTGAGGTCTCCAGTGATACCTGAGACAGGACATCACTCACTCCTACCTTGAGGGGCACACAGGAGCTCCCAAGGTGTTTACATCTCACCTAACCATAACTCTAGAGGAGGCTCCTATCCAGGTGGGCCCCTGTAGCTGGAGAGTGGTGGCATCAGCTCAGGTGGGATGAGGGATTCAGGAGGTAGAGCAGGGAAATGAGTCTCTCCCCAATCCTTCCTGGGAAGCTGGGGACCTACATGTCCTTCCCTTTCCCATGGCCTAGGTGACGTTTCTATATTTGATTCCTACCGAACACGTGGCAGCATGAGGTAGTGAATGCTGAGTGTGTCCTTGTCCCGGACAGAAACAGGGTCAATCAGCATCTTTAGATTCTGGTACATCAATTCAGTAAGAAATGGTGTGTAAGGGGCCTGTATGAGGATGGAGGAGAGAATATCATTCGGATACACCCATCATCAGTTGATCTCACTTAGACTGAGAAATGAAAACTAGTCATTTTAGAGAATGACACAGCAATACACAGACATAGAATGGTTATCAGGCATCCCTTTTCAAGGAAATGACTTCATATGTATGACGCACAGTAGTCAGGTTATATCACAGGACTCAAAATGTCTCTTGATGTCTTGCTGCCCCAAATAAAACCAAATCAGGAGCCCTTGAACAAATACCAGTTAAGCCTATTTGCACAAAGATTAACTATCTTAAAACCTAGAACTGTTATCTGTAAAGCAGAAAAACCCACTTGTATCACAGGATGCAGGTGTAGGAAGCTAGATGTCGACAGCACCAAGATCTGTATGAGGGCAAACTCTCCTGTGAACTTTAGAGACTCAACAGAAGGCATGAAACTCTACACTGGAGTAGCAGAACAGGACACAGGGAACGGAAGCAGCGGCCTTCCCACTCATGTACTATTTAATTCACTTTAACTAACAGGAATCCGTGTCAAACAAGCACACATTTTTCCATCAGTGCTAAGTTATATGTTTGGCCACTTAAGTATGAGCTTAGGAATCTTTCCATTACTCACAATTACAAGTCACATTAACATGATCTATGTCTCACCTTCCTAAGAGTAGGACCTGTCTAAATGCTGAACCGCCAATGATTAAGCACTTAGTATTTCTCAGCTGGTGCTTAGACTAAGAGTTAGACACATGAGCTGTTGGATTTCTGAATAGGGGCTACAGATAGGTGCCGCTGATACTTCTATAGAGAACAGATGGGTTGCTGCAGCAGGGGTGGCTGAATGTAGCTCAGTTTTGGAAAGCGGTTGAACAGCTCACCATCAGTCTGCACAGAGAAAGCAGGACACTGAACAATGTCTCCAGAGCCATAACACAGTCTTCCATCCCATTCTCACCCTAAAGAATAAAGAAGATAAACATTCAGCTGCTCATAGTAAATACGTCATCAAAACAAATGTAAGGAAGATGGCCACAACCATTGGCCTTGGGCCGTCAAGGACAGAGAGGCCAGCATGGGACAGGAGTCTGCTGTCCCCTTGAGCATCTCTATTGGAGGCCAGACAAATGGGGAAGTGGCTCTGTAATTGGGAGCTGAAGACTGACTATAGACCTGAATTTGTGTGTGGGTGGGTGGGTTAGCGGTAAGCTGGATTCCAATAAAACAAGAGGAGTTAGAGAAGTTTTTGCTTTTAAAAAAAGGTATATACTGTGTGCTTTTAAAGTAACTATACTGACTCATAGTAAGAAAAAACTGCCTGCAGTGAGGAAGCTGTCACTGTCTTATCTCAGTATAAATTCCACAAAAGCCAGTATGTCTGGAGACCAGTGTCCATGCTGTGCTCATCCTAAAACCCCAACAGCTAAGAATTCTGTCTCCAGCAAACACTTGGTCACTGCCTCTCTGGGTGGAGGCAGAAACAAAGAGGTGCCCCTGCTGTGTAACTATTTCCTCCAAATTGGAGCATTCCCTCCAGGAATGAGGCTAAAAAGTACAGAAGTAAAGCAAATCCCTCACTCCCAGGAGTCCCCTTCCCAAGGTTTTGTAAGCAGAAATAATTGCTGCAGGAACAGCTGGCCCAGCCAAACTGCCTCCAAGCTATGTAGGGAGCTGCAGGAACACTGCCTACTGGAGTTGTCACCATGGTGGGCAGACTTTGTGTTGCTGATACAGCTGCATTTGAGTCACCCATGATCCTATAACCCCTCACCAATCCTCCTATAAAGAACTGCAGTAAACTTCACTAGTTCACACAAGACTTGGATGGAGGCAATTCTTTGGCTGTCACTGGAGCACTAACTAGGGTGAAGAGACATTTGTCACGTCTCCCAGAAGTTTCCTTTAAGGCTGATAGCCATACTCAAAAGTACTTACACAATTCTAAGACGTCTGCTCAGTTTGAACACTTCACCCCTAACGACTTGTCCTCAGTGTGTTATGAGAATATGCAGGATGACTTTAGAATTCCTAAGTCCCATCCTGAGGACTGCAATCACTACAGCTAATGTACCATAAACAGAAGACATCTTCAGAACAGAGCATTGACAATGCTGTTTCCCTTGGACCTCGCTCATATTCCTTCTTTTATTTTATCACGGCAAACCCTCGAGACAGGGTTTCTCTGTGTAACAGCCCCAGCTGTCCTGAAACTCACTTTGTAGACCAGGCTGGCCTCAAACTCAGAGATCTGTCTGTCTCTACCTCCTGAGTGCTGGGATCAAAGCCGTGTGCCACCACTGCCTGGCATTTCTTATTTTTCTTTGACCCTGAAACTTCAGACATTCCTACCAGTTCTTACCTTTAATCTTCTCCTGTTCATTCGGACGTACCAATTGGTCAGAATATCTACAAACTTGACCAGGCGAGGCACCACAGTATATAGTCTGTAAGCTAAAAGCAAGATATCAGTCAGGCATCCCAGGCCAGGCCTTGGAGTGGGGGTAGAGGTAGGTAATAAAGAATTAGCAATCCCTCCAATCCAAGGTGCTCCAGTCCTTAAGGGAACAGTGAGAATCAGAACTGACCAATCAGATGGCTCATATATCAAGAACATACGACATGGTAGTCAAGGTATTTAGGAGCACATACACACAAAAATGACAGTGAGTTACAAGCAAACACACATAGGTGGGAAAAACTGAACCCCTATTCTACGATACTATGTAGCATGGTGTACACAGATGGTTGGGCAGCTCCACACACTGTGTTGCCTCCTACCCTAACTAGAATGTAATAGAAGCTTGCCTTAGATGCGGAGAGGCACAGCACACGCCAGCGATGCTTGAGCAAGGGCCATTTGACCCCGCAGAAAATATCTGGTAAACCCTGAGGAGATATTCTCATGGTACAAATATGTGCAATGGCAACACTGCTCTTTCCACTGGGTGACATGGGGACACTGCTCAGCATCTTACAGAGCATGGCATAACCCCCCACTGAGAAGAATGATCCAGACAAACTGTTGACAGTGCCACTGGGGCACCCCTAGGAGAAGATGGGAAGGACAGAGCTGCTCTTACTGTGGTTCACAGAAACCAGAATTCAGGGCCACAGTCATGAGCAGCCAAACACTTCTAGACAGGTAGTTTCAGCAATTTCAGGGGCCTTTTCTGTTGAAGAGGAAAGGCCACCAGTCAATATTATGTCTAGAGTTTACCATACTTCACTTTCTGGAAGCTTGAAATTCCTGTGTTCAGATTTCACCTTCTAGAGAGAAGTGAACCTCATACACAATGGGGCCACATAGCATGGAGACAGCAGCAGCTCTTCCTGAGGAACTATTAGTAGCTGGCAACTCCCACAGGATGCCACTACCACCCTGTAGTCATGTTCCTTAAAGGACTTGTTGATAGGGACATTGTGGGTATGCAGGGGACAGGTGAACAAAGTTAGGACCTAGTCTGGGCCAGGAGTTGTCCTCCAAGGGTGACTAGCTTCCTGTGCATGACCCTCATGGTGCAGACATTGCTCTATCCTATGCAGACTGGGTTCTGTCCTAGGTGTACAATCTCCGGACTCAGTTTCATGGGAAGTCATGGCAGCTAGTGTTGAAAGATGGCTGCTGTGAAACTATCCTCTTGTACACTGTAAGATCTGTCACTCAAATTGGTTTAATAACTGACTGGCCAGTAGCCAGGTAAAAAATATGGGTGGAGCGACCAAACTAAGGATGATGGGAAGAAGGGTGGAGTCAGGAGTCGCCAGCCAGATGCAGAGTGAGCAGGAGATGAACGTGCCATGCTAATAAAGGTACTGCCACATGACAGAGGGTAAATAAGAATATGGGTTAACTTAAAATGTAAGAGCTAGTTAGTAATAAGCTATTGGCCAAGCATTTACAATTAATATAAGCCATCAACACTTGGGAGGCAGAGGCAGGTGGGTCTCTGTGAGTTCAAGGCGAGCCTGGTCTACAGAGCAAGTACCAGGACAGGCTCCAAAGATACACAGAGAAACACTGTCTCAAAAAAAAAAAATATATATATATATATATATACACACATATATATATATGCCTCTGCATGGTAATTTGGAAGTGGATCCTAGAACGGGAAAACTCCACTTACAAATGGTACGGTTCTTGGATGATCCTCTGCACAAGAACAAGTCTGTACTGCACTCCTCAGACAAAATTCTCCAGAGCCCTGAAATAAACTCCTTTCTACAACTAATGGGCCTTATCAAAACTATACTTCAGGGTTACTGAGAAAAAAAATTATCTGTGTTATCTCCCAAAATGTCCTCCATGTTAATAAGGGAAAACAGTTAAAAATACCAGAAGAACAATTATAAAGAGAGTAAACAGTCCTCATCCCTGGGAAGATAGCATAAGAAGACTCACCTGCCATTTCGGTCTCAAAGAACCCAATAAGAGACTGCATGAAGGACAGAATCCACCGGTCAGTGATGTTAGGGCTTTCTCTGACTGTGTGCTCATTGTACAGGAATTCTACGCCATCTTCCTACAGAAAGACAATCAGGGAGATGGTCACATGCACAAAGGGGGAATTAATGCCAGAGAAAAATGACTTTAATTTTTTATTTGTGTGTGTGTGTGTGTGTGTGTGTGTTTTGAGCACACAAGCACGTGCATGCACATGAGCCTATGTATCACCTATGTGCCTATGTTTATAGACATAAGAAGAAGGCGTTGGATCTCCTGGAGCTGGAGTTATAGGTGGACATGAGCCACATAATATGGATGCTGGAAACCAAATTCAAGTCCTCAGGAAAAACAAAAAGTACTCTTACCTTCTGGGCCATCTCTCTAGGCCTACCAAATTTCAGTAAAATGAAAGAAAGTAATGAAATACAAAATAATCACAGACCCTGCTAGCAAGCCAAAAATCTGACATTCAGCAATATCCAGGATGGGCACCACCAATCCTCAATGAATCTTGATTTTAAGTAAGAATTAGAGAACTTAGTGTTGAGTTATTGTAAACCTACAGGAGACTGTAAAACCTTCCTTCAAGGATGGATGATCCTTTACTCACTGAAACAAGTGCCAGGAACCCGGAACCCTTCATATCTCCCTTGTGCTTTGCAAGAGCCCTCCCTGACCCTGAAGGCATCTCACCTGCTCCTGCTCTGCAAACTGAACTCACCGCAAGCTGTGCTTCTCAGGCAGCAGCTTGTTGGCAGAGCAGTGGTGAAGACTATCTGCCTGGGTTTGAGCACCTCACAGTGGGTGCAACCTTGCTATGTATAGATGGGTCTCTCTGTGGGCAGGCGAGGTCTGCAGAGCATGGCAGCTTCAGGAATGCTATCCCTACTTGGCACCATGTGCAGAAGAGGTAGCAAAATCACAAAGACAGGAACGCTGACTGCCTAGGAAGATGCGCATTGCTCTTCTAAATTTCCAGGGGACGTGCACTCTGGAAGTCCTTTGTGAATACTACTTCTGTTTGTTTTCTGTAGAAGAGCTAAGTTGAATCCAGAGGCAGCAGAAGCAGGTAAATGAACCATTGTTCTACTTGCTAGCTGCTGGGCTACTCAAGGGTCACATTGTACTCACTGAGCAGTAAGTTACCAGCAGTTCTATTGGTAGGTGCTGGAATAAGAAACTGAGCACAACAGGAGCTCCACCATAACATGCACACACGATAGAAACACAAACTAGTGATAAAGACGCTGGGCAATGACAGTAGTCAGGCTGGGGTCAGAAGAGGTGTCTGCAGACAAAGGACTTCTCAGGATGGGCGTCCCGAGAGCAGATGATGAGTGGATCAATTTGAAGCACAGGTTCACATACATCTTCACTATTTCTTCAGAGACAGGCTTTCTCTGTGTAGCCCAGGCTGTCGTGGAACTCACCCGGGAGACCAGGCTGCCCTCAAACTCAGAGTTCTGCCTACCTCTGCCCCAAGTGCTGGGATTAAAGGTGTGTGCTGCCACCTCCGCATGGCCCAACTACTATTCTAAATCCTAGCAACCCATTCTGAGCTGCTGTCACTCTATACAAGTCTGCCCTGACCACACTCTCAAGGGCAGGGTCTTCATCAGGCAACTGTATCAGTAGCGGACTCTTATACTGTCTTTAATTCCACATCCCACCAGTTCCAGGAACAGAAGGAAACCTCACTCAACATGAAATCTCTGGGACAAAGAACTGGCTGACACACCTAGTTATACAGAGGAGGCCATGTCCAACAGAGGACCAGACACCTCTTACATCATCATGTAAGGCTTCCTTAGGGCTCTGGGTTATCTAACAATAGCAGACAACAGAAGAAAGTGGCCTCGAGGTCCCAGAGTCCCACCTCATACCTCAGATTACACAGCCCAATGTGGTCCATACCTTGTGAAGTCTAAAGACATTCTGGACAAAGAATCGGTATGCATTGTACCATGGAAGCAGCACATCCTTGAGAACATCCCGCACGCCTTCCTCCTTAAAGCGGAGGTTTTCTGCTCTCACTACAGGGGAATTAATCAGATATAACCTGGAAGAAGCAGAACATTTACAAAGAAAAGTTACACAGACGGTAAACCAAGTATGACTACTTTAACACGGAGAAGGCAAGCATTCCAGTTCCTCTGACGATCACAGAAGTCTTTCTCCTTTACTAAGGACTAAGAAGGTCAGCTCATCTCTACTTTCCTACTGAAGAGGAACAGTGCTCACACAGTCCCACCCCCACTGCAGGTGCACCCCGGTTCCCCAGGGGCACTGGTACACTCCAGAGGACAACCCTCACTGTGGAGAATGGCCCAGCACAAATAGACAATAGGTCAAACAGAAGCCTGACAGATGAATGAGTGGACGGCTAGCCTCTCTCTGTTTCCAGGCCGCAGGGAACTGTCTGAAGGTACACAGCATGTGTTTGGGAGTGGGTGTCACCTATGACACAGAGATATTAAACAAGCTCGCAAGGCCTCTGCCACCTAAACATGATAGATTTCAGGAGCATGACTGTCTCAAGCAGTAGCTAAAGTTCTCTCGATCCTCTTAGATGTTAATTTATTTTGTTCTGGTGCACATCTTACACAGCTTTGTAAATGCAAGGTCCCCTCCCCGCATGAGATCATTCTAATAGCAACAAGATGGTACCTAGAAAGGAGCTAAGGTAGAGGAAAACCTGCACCACCTGGGTGGTCATGGATGGCTCATGGTATCCAGGACAGTTTCTACTCCAAGACTTCTAGGTTCGAAAGTCAAGAACTATAAAAATGTAACTCCCCATATAGAGACCCAACACTTAGAGCTAATTATCTAGCAACCTGGGAATGGTGAGTACAGAGCAGGAGATACACAGGAGCAGAGGACTGCTTCCTACCTGAGGGCATCGGCACCATACTTATTGATGATGGAAACGGGATCTGGGTAGTTCTTCTTCCGTTTGCTCATTTTTTGGCCATCACTTGTAAAACAGAAAGTAGACAACAATCAAATAAGTAAATACAGCTGGTCTTTATATATGGATGTAGACTTTCTGCAAGCACACAAATGCAAATGGAACCGGGCAACTGAGATGTAAGCTAGTCTAAGTCACAACGGCACAGGGTCTTGGTTTCTATTTTTAGCATTTTTTTTTTTTCTTCTTTCTTGTTAAGACAGGGTTTCTCTGTGTAGCCCTGGTTGTTCTGGAACTCTGTAGACCAGACTAGACTCACACTCAGAGGTTCACCTGCATCTGCTCCCAAGTGCTGGGATTAAAAGCATGTATCACCACTACCCAGCTTTTGTTCTTTTATATTAAATTTATTTTTTGTTACTGTATATGTATGTGTGTGAGGCATGGGTCATGGCACTCATGCAGAGATCAGACACCTTTATGGAGTTGGCTCTCTCCTTCCATCCTTATGTGGGTTCCAGGGATCTGAGTCAAGTCAAGTTTGCACAGAAGGTGCCTCTGCCCTCGGAGCCATGGAATGTCTTTTTTAATACCACAATAAGTCGTTAGGGAAGTTTCAAGGTAGATTGGTGCAGAAAAATGTCTCAGCATTTATTGATTCCAGAGAAATTAGGAACAGGGATGGAGAGGTAAGGGTAGCAACAAGATCCTATGCTGGTGAAGCCATTTAATGTCATAGCTGCACTGGTGAATACAGGAACCTACCTATACATGTGAAAAAGTAGTATATGTAGGATGTATGTGTGTGTGGGGTGTGTGTGCCATGGTGCACATGTGGACAACTGTGGTAAGTTGGCATTCTTCCACTACCATTGGTTCTGGGGAATGACCTTTAGGTCATCAGGCTTGCACAGAAGTGCTTTGCACGCTGAGCCATCTCCTCAGCCAAGGAAACCACTAAAAGGCAGGAGTGGGGGTGCAGGTCAGAGGTAGAGCATATGGGAATCTCAGTACCAACAAGAAATAATTGAAAAAAAAAAAAAAAAAAACAGCAGAATTTATAGAGCTTGATGCCTATGTTCAGAATGGGAATTTACAACTCATTTTTTTGCTGTGTATCTTCAGCAAGGTATTTTCTCTGTTCCTCCATTACCAAAAGGCAGTATTCCAGAGCCCATGTCATATCACTCCGAGGAGTAATGTGTTATGTGCATGGTACTGTCTATGCACGGTCATGAATTACAAAGAGAAAAAGAAAACTCCGCATCAGGAGTGAAACCCAGATTAAGTGAGACATTAATGCTAAAGTACCTTACAAGTTACTAAGCTAAGTAAATATAACACCATTGCTAGTGACATCACTAGAAACGTTGTTACTACTAACATAAACTGGGTGTCATGCCTTGCTCTGTCTCCAGGAGGACTAGTGCACAATATAGTCTTCCTACCTAAGACACGTGGAACTAAGCAGAGAAGACAGAACAAGATCATCAATAAACAGGAGTAGAGAGGAAGAGGTCTTTGTGCTCACAGAGAAGCACTAGAGAAACCAGGATGTCAAGCACACAGGCTTGTCTCTGCAAGGGAACTGGCGTACATATCTGTTTTCCACCCAGAGGGCTGGCGTGGATACAGTTAACAGCCTGGTGATCTGTGCTATCTGCAGGGCCAGGCCACACCCAGATCCCTAGACTATTATGTTTATCCCAGACTCTCCCTCCCTAGACCTTTATCCTTAGCTTGTTTCTCAGTCAAGAGAACCCATCCTTAGGGGAGACATCACATATACTTTATAGGTTGGTGACCTCTAGGCTGTATGTATGGCTGAGACCACACCAGATCCTCTCGTAGGCTCTTAAGCTACAGAATCAATCTTTATAGTAGAGGTCACATGTACTTTGCAAAAGAGTTTTGGTGTAGTCACGCCTTAGGCTTTATTGTGCCCATGGGATTGAGATAATTGTTACTAGGAAGCTTTTTTCCAAAGTTATACTGTCCTTCAAAATAAACTGCCCAGCGTCAGACTCTGAAAGTCTGATCCAACACTGGCTGAACCTTGTTGAGCTGGATTTCCTATTTGCCTCACATGGATTGTTCCTCTGCATTGCAGAAGACCCCATACAGGAACAGAGGCAGGTCATGGGACCATAGCACACACCCACAATCTCAGCGCTTGAGAGACTATGGCAGGAGGAGGTTAAATCTGAGGGAAACTCTGCTTCAAGGGAAAAAACATCTAGAGAGGGGAAGAAGTTTGAGACAGGTAGGCATAAATCAGAGACAGGCGGATCTCTCTGTGTTCAAGACTGGCCTTGCCTACAAGATTAATTAAGTTCCAAGCCAGCCAGGGCTGCACAGTGAGACTCTGACTCAAAAACAGAAACACCAAAAACAAGTTCGAGACTAGAAGGAAAGGGGCACTAGAAGTTGATGGTGCTAAATTCCTCTATTCAAAGAGAAAAGTAGTGAGGTCCAATCAGAACATGGTTGCTTTGAAGACAAATTTCAAGGATAGAATAAGAAATAAAGAGTATTCATCACTACAAAGAGGGGTGCACCTGCCTTGCCAAGATGAGTCCATTCACAATCACATTCTTGAAAGGTGGTTGTCCAAACAGGGCTGTGGCTAGCACTAGCAGGGTGTAAAACCTGGAAAACACAAACAAACCAGAATAATTCATTAAAAGTAGAAAAGGAATCCAAGCACAGGAAAATGTTCATTTATTCACTAGACTGAACTTTTAGTTTTGATTGATTATACTTCTTCAAATAGTTTGTTTATTGTTTACTTACGGGGCATGTGGCAGTAAGACAACTTGTGGGAATTGGTTCTGTTTCCACCTTGTGGGTTCTGCAAGGATATCCAACTTGGTGGTAAGCGTATTTACTCACTGGGCCAGCCCTATATTATACATCTTGATAATCATATAAAGTGATAGATACAAATGTATCATGTCCATGACAGATCCATCAAACTAGAGTCTGATTGCCAAAATACAATTTTCTTAAAACAAAAATCTGCAGTGAGGGAGCCAGGCACTCCCAGACCACCAGCTGAGAGATGTCATGCTTCCTAAGAGATCCGAGGGCCAGACCATGTGATGACCAAAGACAAACAGCACTGAGACCAGAACCAGAAACTGCTTCCACTCTGGGAATTTGGGTGGCGTTCACGCCCTTGTCACCCTGAAGGAAGGATGTTCTTGTTCCACTCTGACTTGCTTCCTCTACCAGGGAACTGTTCTCCTGCCCTCTTGGCCTGCTCCTGTACTTCAAGAACATCAAGGAACACAAACTGAAGAAGAGAAGACCAGAGCCCAATCCGAAATCAATACCTGTCCAGACATCCTTTTCTGTTCCACAAGACACTACCTGGTGCCCGAGACAGCTCAGGCAAAGAAGAGGGAAGTGGAAACAGACAGTGAGGACTAGGAAACCATAAGGTGTTCAACAACTGCCAGACTTCACTTTTCCCTAAAGAAATAAGCTCACTCATTAGTAAGTAATCCGACTCTCCTTAAAAACAGGAAATTGGGCCAGGCGGTGGTGGCGCACACCTTTAATCCCAGCACTTGGGAGGCAGAGGCAGGCGGATCTCTGTGAGTTTGAGGCCAGCCTGGTCTACAGAGCTAGATCAAGGACAGGCACCAAAACTACACGGAGAAACCCTGTCTTGAAAAACATACCTCCATCCCCCCCCCCCCCCCCCACGGAAATTGTGGGTCTGGAGAGATGGATGAGCAGTTAAGAGCTCAAGCTGCTCTTTCAGAGGACCAAGAGTTCTGGACGCAGCACTCACATTTCATAGCTCACAGCAGCCTGTGATTCTATTTCCAGAAAATCAGATGCCCGCTTCTGGCCTTGGCACTGCACTTATAGGCACAAAACCATACTCAAGAAGTGAGTACACACATACACAGGTGTTTAAAGAAAAAAAAAAATAGCTGGGCGGTGGTGGCTCACACCTGTAATCCCAGCACTCGGGAGGCAGAGGCAGGTGGATCTCTGTGAGTTCGAGGCCAGTCTGGTCTACAAAGTGAGTTCCAGGACAGCCTCCAAAGCTACAGAGAAACCCTGTCTCGAAAAACCAAAAAAAAAAAAAAAGACAAGAACAAAACCCCCAAAAATCTGTTCCTGGAAGAGCCTCTAGTAGAGTCACTGGAGCCTGAGAACAGCTCATTCATTACAGGTCCTTAGGGTCTAGCAGAAACCCCTGCAGTTCTTCAGACATAAACCCACAGCAGGAGCCTGAGAACAGCCCATTCATTGCACGTCGTTAGGGTCTAGCAGAAACCCCAGTTCTTCAGACACAGCCCTGCGGCACCATGAACAATGAACGCACTAAGTCAGCACACCGGCGTCAGAGCCCACCTGTGAGAAGAAGGTAAATGATCTCCTACTAAGCATGACAGCACTGTTTCAAACAGGGCACTGGCTAAATGAAACTAGTTCCAAAATCCCCCACATGCCTAGATTTTTCCAGAATGTTAATGCATAGGATGGACTTTAACTTTTGAACACATTTCCAACTACCTTCCAATTTCTAGCATCCAGCTCATTGTCACTGCAAATATCACTTAAATGTCTGAGTAAAAGATTTTAAATAAGCAAGGTAAGAATAAGTATGAAGAGTTTTCTTTCAATTTAATATATAGATATATTCCACAGTGTGAAATAACAAAAATTGTCACAATATAGCTTTATAGTAGCTAAGATTTCTACTTCAAAGACATGCTGGTGTCCATGTTAGGCAGGAAGAGCAGAGGGCAGAACAGCCTGTCTCGTTACCACATCAGCACCAGGCAGATGCATATGGGCACTTGATAAACATATTTTTGGTAAAATAAAACCAACAGAACTATCCAGAAAGAAGGGACATACCATCCTCTGGTTTGATCGATGCCTTCAGCAATGAAGTCTGCAGGAAAAGCATCCTCAAACTCTCGCCTGCTCTCAAATGGATAATGAACTTGGGCATAGGGCATACTTCCACTCTCGAACCAACAGTCAAACACCTCGGAGACGCGCCGCAATGGTCCTTTCCCGCATCGGGATGGGATGGTCAGGTGGTCAATGCTGACAAACAGAAAAGTTGCCACCTCTATTCATTGTTAAGTGCCAAAGAACTTGCAGTTGAAATGCCAGTTTGCCAAGACTGTATGCAACAATATTTTGGTAAACAAGGGACTACATGTGCAGTGGTGGTCCTACAAGGGTACAACAGAGCTGAATTTCTTTTTTTTTAAATTAGTGACATGGTACAGGTGATGGTGTGGCATAATGCTTTGTGATGATGGGAAGCAAACAAAACTACTGCACAGCACATGGAAGTATGGATGGCTCACTGCAGTTAATGGTGACCACAAACAAACATGCAACCATTTTATGCATGTACTATATTTTCTTTTCTAGTTTCGAGACAGGCCCTCATTGCCCAAGCTGGCCTTGAACTTGCTATGAAGCTGTGACTGGCTCTGAACTCGATGTATCTGTGTCTACCATCTGAGTGTTGATTACAGCAGTCTTGTCTGGCTTCTATTTTAAGTACTGGGTGTATACTTAATCCCACTGTAAAACCATATGCCATGTTATACTGCCAAAACCCACTTCCATTTCACATATAACTATCATGACTATATTAACAGGCCAGAGTGATGAACCTATCTGTACCATCTAGGTTTGTGCAAGCTCACTCCAGAATATTTGTTCAATGATAAATTTGTCTAATGATGCACTTTTCAGAACACCTAGTACATAAGTGATGTACATAAAAAAAAAAAAAAAAAGAAAAAGAAAAAAAAGTGGCCTGGTGTGGTGGTGCATATCTTTAATCCCAGCACTTGGTCAGGAAGCAGAGGCAGGTGGCTCTCTGTGAGATTAAGGCCAGCATGACCTACATAGTGAGTTCTAGGATAGCAAGGGTTACGATATTGAGGTATCTTGTCTAAAAAAAAAGGGCAGTTGTCTCCACAGGCTGAGAACCGGGAGCTCTCAATCTGAAATGTCACATACCAAAGTTATCTGACATTTCATCAAGGAAGAAGGATGTATCAACACAAACCAACATGACTCATCAACGAAGTGAAACAGACCAGTGCCTTTCTGGTGCAGATCTGTAATTCCCGGCCTTACCAGGATGACGGCATGGCAGTGAGTCAGGTGTTTGGGAACTGACCTCTCTCTGTGGAGATCTGAGATTTTTGTTCCTGACAATTCTTCAAGCTCTGCCACAGATCCAATGCAAACTACCTGTCAAAGCAAAGATAAAAGGAGCCCCTCAGAGGCAAGGAGACTGTGCTGAGGTCATTTAGGCAGCATCCTGATCAGTTTTAGAGAGGTCTTTCCTTACAAGCGAGTTAACAGAGCACTCTGGGCTAAGGGCAGCTATCGCAACAGGGCTCATCTCTCAGGCAAGACTCAGCTCCAGAAGCCAGTCTGACTGTTTCTGTCACCCCTTTTCTACAGGTCTGCAGCACAGGCCCCCACTGCACCAGAGCCACCACCTCAAGGCATTTCTCGGGGATTTATCATAATCAGATTCCTGCCTAAAACAATCAGACTATTAGCATAAGGCATCTTACTTTCTTCCTTGTACCTGGATCTGGCTCTTAATCTGTTATCTTTCCAAGTCAAGGCTAGAACTGAATTACTATGCTTGGAGTATATAAAAATAAAATTAGTCCAAGTCACAAGGTGTCAGTACTCTGCTCAGGTAAAGAGCTGAGGTGGAGGTAGGTGGATCAGGGAGTGAGGACCACGTGACAGGAAGGGGTTAGAGCAGCAAGAGAGGTTGTTTCATGCAGGGAAAGGCCCCTGTTTCTTAGAGTCACCCACGGCCTTTCTCTGTTCCTCCCCTTCAGTCCTGAAAAGCTTTCGACTCAGTAACTACACTGTTGCCTCTCAGGTCTGCTGTGGGATGTCCTGAATGCTGTGAATATGTGTTGCTATGATTGATTGACAAATGAAACGCTGATTGGCCAGCAGCCAGGCAGGAAGTAAAGTGTAGGCGGGACAAGAGAGAGGAGAATGCTGGGGGAAGAAGGCTGGGTCAGGAGACACTGCCAGCCGCCATGAGGAGAAGCATGATGCAAGATACAGGTAAGCCAAGAGCCACATGGCAAGGTATAGATTTATAGAAATGGGTTAATTTAAGATGTAAGAACAGATAGCAGGAAGCCCACCACAGCCATACAATTTATAAGTAATGTAAGTCTCTGTGTGTTTACTTGGGGGATGAGAGTGGGACAGATTTGTCCCAACTGCCAGCAGACTGGGACACAAGAAAACTTCAGCTACACAGGTCCTTGTAGGAAATCCACCAAACCCTTGGGTATTTCTGCTCAATGCTGTTGGCATGCTCTCCACACTGGACAGAAGGTTCTGCTATGGAATAGTGTCTGCCTACCGAAGTGATCTATACTCACATACTGGCAGATTCACCTGCCTCTGCCCCAAGTGCTGAGATTGAAGGTGTTCATCACACCCAACAGGTCAGGTTAACTTGGAGGTAGTTCTATAACTTAATGTTGTAGCAAGGGATGAGGGAAATCAAAATAACACCCACCCACCATCTAATGTGTGGATTTCACTAAAAAAAAAAAAAAATTACTATTTTTTCCCCATTTTACAGAATAAAAATTTAAAGCTGCATTTAAATAAAAATTAAACCCATAAATAAATTATCTTAAACCATCATTACATAAGACAGTAAGAGTCCACATTTTTTGAACACCATACCCATATAACATGACAAAGAACTTCAGCAACACTCAACACAAAGCCATCTGCCCTGCCTCACCTCCTCGAAGTCTTCACTGACCCACAGTGGGATGGGGGTGCCCCAGTATCTGTTTCTGGAAATTGCCCAGTCACGTGCCTCCTTCAGCCAATTTCCAAACCTCTTTTCTCGTACAAACTCTGGGACCCTGCCACAGACAGATTACATCATCAGCCATGCAGAACAACAGAAGGTGAGAAATGATAAACCACACTGACACAAGCCTGTGTGGTGCTTTATGAAAACATTAAACTAAGCTCCCGACCAGCATGTCCTCTAAACAGATGGCATTAGCACATGTTTGAGAAGGTTTTGTTTTTTTTTAATGTTTTTTTGTTTTTTTGCCTATTTGCTTATTCATGAAGTGGGCTGGCACTTTCTGGGAAGAGCAGCTGGGGAAGACAAAGTTTATGTAATGCCAAGGGCTGAAGATACCACACACACATCATATACAATTGATGTAATGCCTGCTTATGATAGAAAATGTAAGAACTCACTTTTCTTTGTAAAACCCTTATCAGGAACACAAGCACCCGAATTGCTTAAGTATAAATAAATGGTTTTGGCAGATACACATTTGTCTTTATAATGAAAATTATTAAAGTTAATAGTTTTTGAGTATAGGATTGTTTGTTCATTTGTTTCTGAGATATGGTCTTACCGTGTAGCCCAGGTTATCCTGAAACTCAATATGTAGGGCAGGTTAGTCTTGAACTCAGAGGTCTGCCTGCCTCTGCTTCCCAAGTACTGGGATCAAAGATGTATGCCACCATATCTGGCTGAGCTGTTTTCCCCAAAGTCAGTTCATCCTGAAAATTACAGGCAGGTGATACTTGGGTTTTACAAAGAAAAGTGAGTCCTACCATCTTGTCGTAAGCAGGTATTACTTCAACTGCATATGCTTCTGTGTTCCTTACACAGAGAATACAGTTACAAATTACAACAATCAGAGATGGCTAGTTAATTCTGAGGAGTATGAACTAGACTCACTACATGCGAAGGACCATAGAAGAGACACATCTCATGCTTACCAGTAACACAGGTCATTGTTCTTCAGTAGCTGGTCCACCATGTGCTCCACGCGCACAAACCAGCTGGGCACCGACTTGTAAATGAGGGGAGTGTCTGACCTGGGCACCAGAACACAGATGCCGCCGGTTAGACAGAGACACACACGCACCATGACTTTATTCAAATTAGCACCACTTCTACCTGCTCAGCCTCTGCTGACATTCACTTCTATTTTACATTACACATGTCTGGACCAGCAAGAGGGCTCAGAAGGTAAAGGGACATGCTGTCAAGCCTGAAGACCCGAGTTCAATCTCCAACCAACACGGTGGATGGAGAGAACCAACCTCTACATGTTGTTCTGACCTCCACACAGGCATGCACACACACATAAAACAAATCAATGAAAAACAAACAAACACATACAGATGTCTAAGCTTCCTCACGTCCTTACAAATGAAACCAAGAAAGATAAAGGTAAAAAGCTGAACAAAATGAGGGGCCAGAGAGATAACTCAGCAGTTAAGGAGTGCCTGCTGTTCTTGCAGAGGACCCAAATTTAGATCCCAGCACCCACCGCTCACAACAGCCTGTAACGTCAGCTTAAGGAGTCCTGACACACTGTTCTGGCTTCTGAGAGTGCATGCGCACATACACACAGACACACACGTACACACACAGACACACAGACACACACACACACACACACACTTTTTTTTCCTCTGTTTTTAAAACCTTAGAAAATGGTTCTTCTGATAGGAGAGGGGCAAGGGAGAACATGAGGAAGCATTTCAGGGCACCAAACACTACACTTTCATCTGAATGTTTACAGGATGTTCTTACACTAAAACCTGGTTACCTAAAGAAATTCCATCATAAAATTCCAGAGATGTTTGTCATCTTAAAAAGTAAGTGATCACAACACAAGACAGATATGTCTGTATGTCTATTTTCCCCCAATCAATTTCTCTCTTAAAACGCTGCTTCTGACCAGCAGTTCTAAAGGACACCATGGGACAAACTGCCCAGGCACAAGCAACACAGTGTGCCCACAGCTCCACTGCAGTCAGCTCCGTCTCACCTCCAGCAGAAAGGGTAGCTGTGAGTGAAGGTGCTGGCCACGAGCAGTCGGCCCTGTTCCTTCAGCATCCTAATGATATGTTTGTCAGCATCCTGTTAAAAAAGTAAAACACAGTCATCAGAACACCCCAGCATACTTAATAACAACTTAATATATAAAGATATCACTGAGATCTGATACTGCCTAATGAATAAAAGGCACAAATAATTGGTGTCATTGGGAGATACCTGTTCATGGGGCTGGAAATACATCTAGAGGGTAGAAAGCTTACCCAGAATGCATGAGCCCCTTGGCTTCAACCTCAACACCACATTAAAAAAACAAAATCCAGGAAACTACTTGGCTCCGTTTTAGCTACTTAATTTAAAAACATAACTGCAACTTTTCAGGCAGTGAAGTTTACAAAGAGAAACGATGACCTGAGCATAACAGGCTGCTCCAGGACAAGCTACAATGCAGTTCTCCCACCCCGACTGATGAAACTAGAGCAGGCTCCCTCATCGAAACACTTTAGGCCCTCTGAATGTGGCTCCTGAGAGCTCATCTTAAGTGCTTTATTAAGACGTCTACATTAATCCTAACAAAACTGTAAATAATGAAGATTGATTAGCTGAATAAATGTTCTCACTGAAAAACAAACTGAAATACGTATGATGGGCCCGACACCCTTCCATGTAACACAAACAGACCTTCACGTACTGTCCCACAAAGTGTGTCACTTCTTCTGTGAAGCAGCCTGAAGCATCCACAGGACAAACAGGGGTTGAGTCTTTCTGAACAATGTTGAAGTCCATACAGACCCGATAGTCATCCTGAGAAAACAAGAAGAGGAGGGAGGGGCAGCTGGGGATAAAGGTGTCTAAGGACATGTGTGAGGAAAGAGAAGACCTTGAGTTCAGAGAGATTTGTAAGGTAATTTTTCAATACTATCTTATAGCATCTAGTTACCCTTCTGCTTCTAACTGGAGGTGACTTAAGGACCACCTACAGAATCTAGGCCTCACAGCTAGACAAGGGTTAGACTATCTAGTTCAATCATCCCAACAATTAGAGATGCTACATATGAACATTTTAAAACTAAATCATAGCCTGGTCAGTGGTGCACAATTTTAATCCCATCATTCAGGAGGCAGAGGCAGCCAAGTTCAAGGGTAGCCTAGTCTACATAGCAAGTTACAGGCCAGTCAAGAATAAAGGCTGCATAGTGGGACCATTTCTCAAAAAAACAAAACTAAGCCAGGCGATATGGTGCATGGCTTCAATTCCAGCACTTGGGAGGCAGAGGCAAGCAGATCTCTGTGAGCTTGAGGCCAGCCTGGTCTACAGAGTAAGTTTCAGGACAGGCAGGGTAGAGAAACCCTATTTCAAAAAGCAAACAAACAAAAACAACAACAAAAATAACCAAAAACAAAATCCCAAAACTAAAACAAACAAAAAAGCAATAAAATAAAACAAAAATCCCCCACTAAGTTAAATTTTATTTGTAATAATATACATGCATATTTGAAAAACAACAGTCCATCTAGATGGAAGAAACAATGCTCGATGTACATATGCATGCTATCAAGAGACTCTGAAGGAGGACAGTACTGATCTCAAGTATTCCCCATCACTCAGTAAAAAGGCTTCAGGTGGCACAGCTTTCCTAGGTTACACCATGATGCTTCAGAAGTGGATCCAAAGTGCTACTCATAACACTCCATGTGATGGATGCTGAGACTTTACTACATTTGCAATTTAACCTTAGCAATAAAGCTAGCAGAAGGGCAGCAGCTGTATTAGAATTTACAATAGCTCAAGGTTTGACCTGAAACCAACAAGAGGAATGGAGACGGCAGATGCCAAGGTTTCTATGCCATCTTTGGAGGCAATGAGCCCAGAAATCAGCTGACTCCATTGGTCTTGGCAAGAGGGAGAAGCTTAATGAGACTTGTGACTCAGCATCCCAGGCAAAGTGGCCACTGGCATTTACTTCTTATAAACACATCTGCAAGATAATGTTACTCACAGCACCAAAGTAAGGGGCCTGGTGCACGACTCCCGTGCCTTCTTCATCCTTCACATAGTGGTCAACAAGCACGGTGAAGGCCCCGCTCTCTTTAAACTGGAAGAGAAAGGTCGAAAAGCCTTAGATGAAATACAGGAGAACGGCCTGAAATTAACTACTGAGCAAGTAAACAGAAGAGACAAAATAATTCAAATCAGGAACACAAATGCAGAGAAGTGGAGACAGGAGTCCCTGGGACAAGCTTGGCTAGACAGATTAGCTGACTGGCAAGCCTCAGGCACCACAGGAGACCCTGCCTCAGTAATTAAAGTAGAGAGCATTCAAAAAAGATATGGCATCAACCTTTGGCCTCCGTATGTATGCACACTTAAAAGCCACAAGCATATGAACATGAAAACAAACACACACACACACACACACACACACACACACACACACACCACACACAACACACACGCACAGAGAGGCAGAGACTTGAAAGTGAACTGAACTCAACGATACAATGACAGAAAAGCAAAGGGTATTTAAAACAGGAGACAAACTTACAAACTTACAGCAAAGGCAGATATGGGAAGGAAAAAGCCAGTCTAGAGATGTGATTAGCAAGCTGGTCAGTAATAGAATATGAATTAATTCAAAGAGAAAGCAATTTTCTAATACTAAGGCAGAGTTTTGGATTCAGACACACAAGAACAATATTAATAAAGAAGCCATGTGAATCACACTCATCCACCTCAGTCCCATTATCAAGGAAATGAATACAGAGAGCCACAGCATAACAGTTCTGAACTTGCCTTAATAAAGTAGTCAAACAAGGGCTTGTATTTCTTGCCTTTGAGAGAGGTTCCAGGAAATCTTAAAAAAGAAGATAAATCCGTAAATCAAAGCAATAAAGCCAGGGAGACGGTTCAGTTAGTGAAATACATCCTGTTCAAGCATGATAACTAGAGTTCGGACCCCTGAAACACAATTGAAAAGTAGGGAATTGCGGTGTGTGCCCAGAATTCCAGAGCTGGAAAGGGGGAGACAGGCATCCATGGGACTCGCAAACTTAACTGAAACTGGGAGCCCATGTTCAGAGAGAGCCCATCTCAAAACTAACAAAGGCAGTGACTGAGGAAGACATGTGATGTTTACCTATGGCATACATGTGCCACCGTTCTACATATAATATGCACACAAAATAAAAGGAATTTAAAAATAAATAAAAGTAATGAAGCTGAATCCAGACCAAGTCACCACTGCCTGAGACTTGTAGCCATTGTCACAAATGCAGAAATGTGTGACTTAAACAATTCACCTTTAGGGTGACAAAGACTTATCTCTTTTTAACACTAAAGACAGACACAAAGCTGACTATATGAACACTCACCTTTCAAGGATCTCATAGTCACCCTCTAGCTTATAAAGGGCCGATAATCTGGCTTCCATTAAAATGAACAGTTTTCCCCTGGCAACATCTGTAACAGTGGAAGAAAAGAGGACCTTAGTGACATTCAGACCAGCTGACTATGAAGACACACACCAGACCTACTGCTTGTGCCAAGAAGCTTGTGTCACCTGTACCTACTGTGTGCCCTGGACTCAGAGTTAGCTAGAGAGCACTGCCAACCCAGATGTGCCAAAGACATCAAGGCAGCAAGGGACGTGGCCGTTATTAACTGCATCCAAGGCCACCTAGGGAAATTAATCTTTATTTTCTCAGGTAATATATGTGAATGTTAGAAAAATCCTAACATTAAGCCAGGCCTGGAGGCACATCCTTTTAATCCCAGCACCTTGGAAGTGGATCTGAGTTCCATTCCAGCATGGTCCACATAGTGAGTTCCAGGCCAACAAGCTCTAAACAGTGAGACCCTGCCTCAAAACAAGCACCCTCCACCCAAATCTTAACATTAACAACTCAAGTAGCTCGCAAAGACACATTCCTGTAAACTCACCCCCTCAGATAGTTTCACTGCTATGTCTGGTCACCCAGATGATTTTTTTATGCATCATAACCAGTGTATGTGAGACATGTTAGGTTCTCTTCACCTTTGCACAACCATAAGCTGATATTCAGGTGCTCTTCCAGCATGTGTAAACTTAACACACTGTGACTATCATCATGTACAGCAGAACATAAAGATCTCTGTCTCTCTCCACTTAGCCAGTTCCTCAGCTCCTGCCTGATTCCTTCATATAGCACCACTGAATTTTTCTACGGAGGTACCACAAACTGTTTCTAACAAATCAATCAAAAGCTCACGGATATTTACTACAAAGTGTGATATACTATAACCTACTACAGCACATGTCACATATTTCTATGAATCTCTTTTATGGACCTTTGTAACTCATTCAAAAACTGTTTCCACTGGTGTAGTTAATCACAGAAACATTATTATATGCTAAGTCCACATTTTATATAAAATATAACAAGAATGAGTTAAAATATGTAAGTACACAAGTGGAGTGTCTGTGTGTGTCATGCACACACACGAGTTATATTTGAAACATCTATCAGAAAGGCTCTAATGTGCCAGGCTCACACTCATGGGTTACACAGGAAAGTAGCCCTGATGTCATGATAAGCCCCTGAGAGAAGCAGCTATGGAAGAGCCAGGATCCCATATGGGCAACAGCTATTTCCAACAGGCGTCTCCAGGGTTCAGAAAGAAACCAAATGGACTACACACACACACACACACACACACTTTAAGGCTGGATAATGTTCGCCATGCACCTACACAGGCAGCTTCTACGCCTTGTCTACTATGAAGTGTTGACACAAACACAGGTGTAACAGGATCTGAACAAGCACCTGTTTTCACTGCTCTCAATTCTTCTTTTCCCCCCTATTGTGAGCCAAGGTCTCAAGTAGCCAAGGCTGGTCTCAAACTCTTTATTCTCCAGCATCCCAAGTATGGGGACTTGGGGCACGTGCCACCAAAACCACATACTGCTTTCAATTCCAAGGCAAACTATTAGGTAACTGCTTAACTCCTGAAGAAATGCCATACCGCTTCCAAAGCAGGTGTTCCACAGACCCTTGCCCTGCCCAATGTGTTTTTCTCTCTTTTCCTCCCTGTAATTTCTCCAAATCTGGAGGCATATTTGCTCAGAAAGTATCAATCATCATATTTCATACAAATCTCTAAGGAAGCACCTAGCTCAGAATATAAGAATTCTTGGGCTGGAGAGATGGCTCAGAGGTTAAGAGCACTGACTGCTCTTCCAGAGGTTCTGAGTTCAATTCCCAGCAACCACATGGTGGCTCACAACCACCTGTAATGAGATCTGGTGTCCTCTTCTGGCCTGCAGGCATAATACTGTATTCAAAATAAATAAATAAATCTTAAAAAAAAAAAAAAAAAAAAAAAAAAACGAAAAAAAAGGATTTTATACCATGGAATAGGGGAATGATGTACAAAAATTACATTTGTGTCACTTTCGACCAGAAATGAAACCACTTTTCAGGCTTCCTTTCTTTCCTATCCTCCCTTTTCTCTCCCACGTCTGGCTAGCTTTGAGACAGGATCTTGGTATGTTGCTCAGGTAGTCTCAAACTTACAATATTCTCACAGCTTATTGTGTGCCGAGACTCACAGGTGTGTGCCACCATGCCTGCCCTTATAGCTTTTCTTTAGTAAAATCTTCACATAAAACTGTTTTACTCCAAAAATAAATGTAAGCTTTTATAGCTACATAAAATTATTTTATCTGTATCAATCACAAGTAACTAGCCCAATACTCACCTTTGATCTTCACATACTGTATTTCTGGATTGACACACAGGGCAAGGTTACTAGGTAGAGTCCAAGGAGTGGTTGTCCACGCAACCAAGGACGTATTTTCATCTTCCTCCAAAGGGAACGTTACAAATACTGAAGGATCCTGGACATCCTGAAAGACAATGAGAGAAAGCAGTGTTTTATAAACCTGTGAAGGACATAGTAAGAAGGAACTGATCTGAAAGGGAACGAAAATAAATTTTAGGATAAAAATGAGCTCTAATTCTTAAAAATTTTCATTTTCTGAGTATGGGTATTTTGCTCGCATATATGTCTGTGCAACATACATGTCTGGTGCTCATGAAAGTCTGAAGAGGGGCATTAGTTCCCTGGAATTGGAGTTATAGTCAACAGTTGTAGGCTGCCAAGTAGGTGCTGGGAATTGAAATTGGCTTCTCTGGAAGAAAAGCCAGGGCTCTTAACTAACTGCTAAGCCATTTCTACATTTTTTTTTTTTGAACTGAGGATCAAACCCAGAGCCTTGTGCTTGCTAGGCAAGCACTCTACCACTGAGCTGAATCCCCAACCCTCATTTCTACATTTTAAAAATGCATGACATCTGTCAACATTAAAAATAATGTATCAAAAGGAGTAATGAATGGAAGATTTTGGGGGCATGAAAAATGGCTTAGCCGTTAAAAGCTAAGGCTCACAACTAAAAACAAGAATGGAAGTTTCACTAGTACAGTGATGTGACCTACAGTAAGAATACAAAGTTAAATAACAACACTGTTCTGAAGAATAATTATCTCTGCATGTTATATTGTTTATTTTTATGTGCTTAAAATATTTTTATTAAAGCCAGACAGTGGTGGTGCATGCCTTTAACCCCAGCACTCGGGAGGCAGAGGCAGGCGGATCTTTGTGAGTTCAAGGCCAGCCTGGTCTACAGAGCAAGTTCCAGAACAGCCAGAGCTGTGAGCTGTCATATGGAGACACTGTCTTGAAAAACATAAACAAAACAAACAACAAAAACAACTAAATATGCATGAACAAATAACAAAGGCTATTATCATGAGACAAAAAAAAAAAGGAAACACCCCACTTCATCTATCAGAGAAAACATTCTCTACCATGATGATAAAATGCTTTTGAAATGCAACAATTTCCAAACTTGGCCATGAACAAGACTTCCAAAAAGTGACTATCTCTTTAAAAAATAAGGGTCACATAAATTGGCAAAAGTGAAGGGTGAGTACAGACACGTAAGAATGAAATAGTTCATGTTCTCAGAGACTCTCTACTTCACCCTCTAGATGACTCAAGGCTGTCCTAATGATACAAGTCCTGTGAAGCAGAGAAAAGACCTATCATAGCTTAGTATCTAAATTAGATTTTCTTCCCAATAACTTTAACGAACAATGCTACAAGTACCAGAAAAGACATCAAGTCACCAAAAGCAAGGGCCCTGAAGAACACCAGCTGGGAAAAACTATGTCAGAGCAGGCACCCAATACGGCCAAATCACATTAAAACACATGACAAATCCAGTGGAAAGAAAACACCCCCAGTTTAACCTAGCAGAGCCTCCTTGCAACAAGTGGCCGTATTGCCAGAGCTCAGCAGTGACAGATGCCTGGCACCACCAGTCCAGGTCGGGAATAACCGGGAATTTCACCTTAATTGTACTCAGTCAACAATCATCATTTCACGCACCTTGTAATTCTGGTTTGATTCGAAGTTAGAAAGGGGGGTGCCACATGCGGTGGAGAAGGGCATGACCTTCACGCCTCTGTACACAAGGCCTTTGTCATACAGCTGCTTGAAGACCCACCTGGTAAATTAAGAGATGGAGCTTTACAACCACATCACCAAAATCTACCACTCAAACGCAGACTTTTATGCCAATTACTATAATTTTCTTCTGGTAAAGAAGAGAAAGAAAACAAAACAAAACCTATCATTTGGGTGCTTGCTGGTAAATAACAACATTTAACGGCCAAATGTAGACTAGAAAAGTGTTTTTATCAAGGCTAGGGTGTTACTTAGTAGCAGAGAGCTTGTCTAGCATATACAAGGCCTGGAGTTCAACTAGTATTGGGTTGGGTTTGGGGTGCCGCTACCATCTTCTGATAAGGAAAGATGTTCAGTGATTAAGAAAGGCAAATATTAGTGCTTATGGCACAGCACTTTATCAATGATATAAATCTGTACCTATCAGCATACATTTTTACACTAAAATTCTTAGAGTTATGACAAAACAATTTTTACCAACATCACTAGTATTCTGGGATGTTTCTTTGGGTTTCTGATGCATTATTTAAACTATGTAACAGGCAGCTTCTATAAAAATACAAGCCACTCTGACTGAAACGTTTTTTGATGAATACATTAAATTCAAGGACACCAGAGATCACTGTCACCTCAAATTCTCCTGTTGACTACTCACTTCTCCCATCTGGATAACACACTGCATTGGTGGAAATCCTTATTTAATTCTGCTTTTCATTTCTTAAAACCTTCATTGCAATATCCCTAAGGTAGTTTCTGTTTCATAAGACAAAGTCCCTCTCTTACTAAGTGGCCCAGGCAGGTCCTAAATTTGTATTCTTCCTGCGTCAGCCTCCCACTGCTTGGATAAGTGTGTGCCACTACCCAGAGAAGGATAAATGGATTACGCACTCTCCTATAGGGCTACAGATACAGCTCAGTGGTACAGTATCTGCCCAGTGTGTAAGAGCCTTGAGTAGGGTCCTCAGCACTGCCAAAAGAAAACAAATAAACAAAAAAACCCTCTCCTACTTGCCCAAACATCATTTCTATGAGGGAAAAAAAAAAATCATGGGTAAATAATTTTCATGGCTTTAGAAAAAGCCATATAGAGGTATTTTTTAATATATAAAAGATAAGCACATTTGCTCCAAAATCAAATAACGGACTTGTAAACAAACTTCATTAGGCAAGCACACTTCTCCTCCGACCAACGCAAGAGAATGTTTATCATTCCCACAATTTAAAATCAACCTACCAGACTGATTCCATGAATTGTGGGTAGAGTGTTTTGTAGTCATTGTCAAAGTCAATCCATCGGCCGAGCCTGGTAACAGTAGACTTAGGAATATGAATGTTAAGAGTAGTATTAGAAAATGGTACCATAATTTGTATTTTTATTGTTACTACATGACTATTATGGGATCAAAATAATCAACGGTACAAGTAAACATATTTTAAACAACACCTAAGGTTTTCTTAGCATTCATTTCTTATGCATAGATATTATTATTTACCAGTATAAATGATTTTTTGAGGGGGGAGCAGGGGTTCACAATGTATCTCTGGCTGATTTGAAAGTTGTTATATAAAGCAAACTGACTTCAAACTTAAAATGATCCTCTTTCTGTCACCCCAGTACTAGATTATGAGTGTGTGCCACCAGACCCAGCAAACATTAACTGCTAAGTCTTTTGCAACCGCTACTTGGCAAACATCAGAGAAATAGTTATAGCTAGGAAGAATTTACCAACAGTTGCTAAAAAATAATGACTGAAGGTATCATAAGAAAAAGCATGATGGAAACAGTATTCCCATAAGATACTGATTAACTGCAAAGCAGAACCCACACTTGACCAAGGGAAAACTAAACAGCCAGGCAGCATCTTAATGAAGCAAACAATTGGATATACCTTTAATTGGTACAGAACAGCACTTGTTTAAGCATGCACAATACAATAGATTCAACCCCTAGTAACCTTCTGTCCCTGCTCCCGAAAAGTCAAGAGTAAATGAGCATCATATATCAAAGGAAACTAAGAAGACATGCCAGTAAAGGTAATGGCTGATCCTGGACAGACACTGGGGTCAGAAAGATCGGTAGTACAAGTGGACAGTATTTTGTTTATGTTAACTAACTGCTTTTGTGTTACTGAAGATGACAGCAGCTGGGAAATGGTAGATGAAGGGCATAAGGGACTATTTCATACCAGGTGGATAGTTATATGCTTTAGGTTATCTCAAAATGAAGAACTTTTAGAAAAATGGAAGAGCATGGTGGCTCACACCTTTAATGCCAGCACCCAGGAGGCAGAGGCAGGCAGATCTGAGTTCCAATCCAGCCAGGACTACACAGTAAGATCCTGTCTTCAGGTGGGACTCGGGGAAGGGAAGGAAGAACTCAGGAAGAAAAAAAAATTAGATTTTAAAAGCAGATCTACATTTAGCCCGAGTTCACATTCAGGATATCCCTCCACTGTATTAGGCAAGAATGTTGAGAGAAAACTGAGGCCTGGCTTTCATGCTAAGAAAATAGACCATGCTAATAACTGAATGCACTCAATGTCATGACAGAGAGCTCTAAGGAGAGCACTGTGGGAGGGAAACACAACAGTCTGCATGGAGGACTGTGAAGAGAGGAGTGTGGGCAAGAGGCTAGGGAAAACTGTAGGAATAAAAAAGTAGACACCAAAGGAAACACTAGGATTCAGTACCTACTCAGATCATGTGATTAATGTTTACAGGGTAGGAGAATCCAACCCCTCTGGTGACACAAGCTCACACGGACAGCCATATTTTGGGAGACATTTCATAAAAAAAAAAAACCATAAAGGATGATCAGCCATCCCTAGTCCCATCTCAAAACCAAACTATTCATTCTTTTGAAAACAGCCAACGTACCTTCCACTCAGTAGAGTATCTCATCACAATTGCTCGGCACTGTTTGTTATACTCCGCAATCCCCATTTTGGCCACATCCTCTGGCCCTTTGATCCCCAGTGTCTTATCAATTTCATATTCCTGAAGATACAGGTAAGATGGTTATGTTAACAACCACACCTTATGAAACAAATACAAGTGAGCCACAACAGAAACAAAAATAGCTAAAATAAATCAAGAAAAAGAAGACTCGACACAGAAACCAAACAATAAACAGTAACATGGACAAGAGTTCAAAGGGAACGTCTGACTGGTTTACATTTCAGACAATCAGAACTTTACAAGACTGGAGACTCAGACATACCACAGGTAAGCCATGACAATCCCATCCAAATCTTCTGTCAACATGGAACCCACTCTGGTGAGCATATCTTGTAACTATATCTTTAATTGTCCCCGCAAGTATATGTCCATAGTGAGGCAGTCCAGTTGCAAAGGGAGGCCCATCGTAGAAGGTAAATCTAACAGATAATACAGAATACAGTAACTCATTTTTAAAATGGCGAAAATTCAGGACATTTATTTATCAAGTAGCTATCATACTGAAATCTTCAGGGGGTGGGAGGGTGGTCAACAGGACTAGGAAATAGACATTGATTAGAAATTTACTGGAGGTCCCACCTTCAGAAAGGCCATCCTGACAGAGCCGGGGTGGGGGTGGGGTAGGGAGGACTGCTATTCAGTTCATTTATTATCTTCCAGACATAAGGCAAGTCAAGACTGATCCTGAGTTACTGCATCAATGAAGCAGAGCAATAGACATCCACCATAAACTTTAAAACAGGGAAGGTTCATAAGGAAACCAATGATTAGTCGTCTTTACTACTTTACTATGGATAGGAACTAAGGCAGAAATGCTGTGGACCTGCCCACGAACGCTTATGTTGAAGTGCTGGGTGAGGGCAGAGACGATAGTAAAGGCAAAAATGGAAGTGGTAAATAAACTCATTTAGATGGCCTCTGACAACCAGGAACTCTCTCGTTCAGTGTTCACTCCTGAGATGAAGGTGTGCACACTAATGGAACTCCGTACAAGAAACAACTATTTGTAAGGATTCTATCTTTACCACAGAAACTCACATACTTTGGCCTGTTTTTTGACTGCTTTAAGCATTCCTGGAAACAATTATATTTGGACCAGAACTGCAAGATTTTCTCTTCTTCAGCAGGAAAACTGATGTTTTCTGGAACTTGTTGAACCATTATGTTGCTGCAAGAGAAATCAAATTTGCTACAGTCATAGCAATTCCTAATTTAGGAATAGCAAGCTAACATATTACTAAAGTATATGAACACATGACTGTCCATACTGTGTGTGTTAAAGCAAAAGCTTTATTGGGTAATGATGTATATACTATACAGTGTGCTCTTTCAAAGTATACAAACCAGCTAGTTTTGAGGATATTTAAAGGCATATAACCACCACCACTATCTATTTCAGAATATTCTCTCTCTCTCTCTCTCTCTCTCTCTCTCTCTCTCTCTCTCTCTGGTTTTTTGAGACAGGGTTTCTCTGTATAGTTTTGTGCCTTTCCTGGAACTCACTTGGTAGCCCAGGCTAGCCTCGAACTCACAGAGATCCGCCTGGCTCTGCCTCCCGAGTGCTGGGATTAAAGGTGTGCGCCATCACCGCCCAGCCGAGAATATTTTCAATTCTCCCCCCAAACCATTAGCAATCACATTTTCTTTTGTTCAGCCCCTGGCAACTACTAACCTTGTTGCTAACTCTGTAACAATTTGCCTATTTATATTTTATATAAAACAAAATTTCCACATCGGAGGGTGGTGGCGCACATCTTTAATCCTAGCACTTGGGAGGCAGAGGCAGGCAGAATTTGAGGCCAGCCTGGTCTACAGAGCAAGTTACAAGACAGCCAAAGTGACACAGAGAAACTCTGTTTTGAAAAACCAAAAGAAGAGGGGAAGAAAAAAAAAAAAAAAGCAGGTAGGCTGAGCAAGCAACCAGGAGCAAGCCAGTAAGCAGCACTCCTCCACGGCCTCTGCATTAGTTCCTGCCTCCAGGTTCCTGCCCTGTGTGAGTTCCTGTCTTGATTTCCTTTGACGATGAACAGTGATGTACAAGTTGTAAGCCAAATAAACCCTTTCCTCCCCAACCTTTTGGTCATGGTGTTTTACTGAAGCAATAGAAACCCAAACTAAGACACTTCTTCACCCTTTTTTTAAAAAAAACTTTAGAACAGGTATAATGGTTCACACTTTTACTCCCATCACTTGGAGGGAAGAAGCAGGCAGTTTGAGGCTTACCTGGTTTATATACTGAGTTGCAAGTCCGCCAGAACTACACACTGAGATTCTGTATCAAAACAAACAAAACCCCTGCTTTAATTATTAATATGTATGATGTGTGTGTGCATTCTCATTTAAAGTCTAACCACGCTGGTGACCAGATTTCTAAGCCAAAATCCAATTTAAAGAGGCAGAACTGCTAATGATAACAGAACAGAGAAGACAGACACCTATGTCCTAGGGACTCCCACCACCTGAGAGAGAAGGCCCGACACACCTCAACCAGATTGGAACACAGCAGATAAGACTGAGGCTACCAGAAATTTTTGTGACCCAAATAATAATGAAAAATATTTTTCTTAAACATTCATTAATTTTTCATATTCAAGTGTCTCGAGTGTTTTATAGAAAAAAAACAGAAACAGGTGGGCCACTTTTCTAAAACAGCCCTTTTCAATCAGAGCACATCACTAAGCATTACTAAGTACATGGTGTTTGGGATCAGCTGTTACTACATTACAGCATCCAGCTTTTCAAAGATGGAAAGAAGTTTCTGTACTTATTTACCAAGAGTCCTATTGGTTCAGTAAGAGATTGGTAAGCAATCTTTACATACCAACAAATCCATCTGTCAATTCTAATCTACTATTGTGACGGCTATTGTCTCTGGGAGCTATCAGAAATGCAGACTCCTAAGGGGTCAAAATGTGCATTTTAAACAGATCCCTGGGAAAAGCTCCTGCATAGCACACTTGGAACACTTATCATTCACACAGTGTCCTGACAAGAGAACATGAGATCGAAGCTTTCTGGGAAGTGAGAGGATAATTTCTCCTGAACTTAATATGTTGTCTTTGCTGTTCTCAAAAGGTTGAGAATCACAGTATTGTTCTCAAAAATACAAAGGCTGGGTGCAAGCACACTCACTGTTTATGGAAGAGCAATGTACCAATGACCGGGCTATGGCAGCTGCTGAGAAGAAACAGCTCCCATGCATAAATCACAGGATTTTTCTAGCCCATTGTATCCACTGGAGAGCTGTACCCACACAACAGCCTCCAGCAACCACAGGGCAGTGGGGAGGGCAAGTGGCCCTGCCAGGTTATGCACAAAGAGGCCCCACCTTCTTCCTTCCAAACACAATCCAGGCCTTTCTTCCTCCTTAGTCTGCAACTCCTGCAGGACATTTTAGCCTTAGCTTCCTCTTCTGAGATTTCATTTCCCTTCTGAGGCTGTCTCATATAGTTGGGGTAGCTGGGCATAACTTTGACCCTCTGTTCCTTTTGCCTCTACCCCCTGAATGTTGGTATTACAAGAGTTTTGGGTTTTTGTTTGTTTGTTTGTTTGTTTTGGTGACAGTTTCACAATGGCTGACCCTGAACTCAAGAGTTCAGCCTGCTTCTGCTTCCTAGGTTTTGGAATGAAAGGTGTGTACTACCACTTCCAGCTGACAACTGCACTTTTATGAAGGGCTGAGGCTTGAACCTAGAGCTTCATGACCGCAAGGCAAAGCACTCTACTAATGGAACCACATCCCCACCTGTCCGTTCAGCTACTTCTACACTACTTCTGCTGAGACCTCAACTTTTCTCGAGGCAGTATACTGAAACACCATGGATACTGCTGCTTATGCTGGCACACACCTACCATACCAAGGATGCTCAATTCTCTTATATAAAATGTAGTATTAACATATAACACGTGCATCTACCTATGTATTTTCTTTATCATATCTAATACATTTAAATGCCAGATAAACAATTGCTATGCTATATTGTTTAGGAAATAATGACCAAGAAAAATTTAGTTTGTACATGTACAGTACATATGTCATCACCATAAACCTAACTGCATTGTATGCCCACAGGTTGGTTGAAACCCCAGATGCAGAACTAGTGGATAGAGAAGACTGACTCTATACTTTCTACCTATACACTGAGAAACAAAAGAGTAAGTCTGGATATACCAGTTTGTATTACATGTAGTATATGATTTTTTTTCAACGATTTTTGCTTATTTCCTTAATTCACTAAAAATGAGAACCATAAATTCATTAGGTTGGAAACCAAGTACCACTCTCACATACTTATCACACATACTCTAGGCTAAAGTGACAATGTCCCCTTCATCTTCTGACCCAAAGTGATGATGGGCTCTTACAAATCTCATAGTACATCAGGTACAGTCTTCTGCCCATCTTCAGTCCAATCCTATGAGAGATACTGATAAGGCATCTCTTCTCACCTCCAAACCCCACTGAATAGTCGGCATGTTCTGTGCGGCTGCCAGGAGTGAACTTCAACTGCATTACCAGACTCTGTGTGCCCAGGACAAGCACGCCACGCACAACCCACCTTGGTACCCAGGGATAAATGCGCGCAAATCCGGGACAACTGGGAGAAGCCTGGATCCCAGAATGGTTCGTGGGTTAGTCCTTTTCAATACCTAAACTTGGCAGTGGCCTCAGCCACCTTCCTATCTTCTCCCGGATACTCTAACACCCTGCATTCTCAAACCACCCTGCTCAAAAGCCACCACGGTCTCACTAAGAGACGGAGGGACTTCTAAGTCTAATGAGGCAGGCCAGAATTTGTGCGCAGGTCTGAGTTCTGCAATGCTACTTACGGGATCCCCTCCAGACCCGCCCTCTGGAAATAGCTCTGTGCTCGCAGCTCACTCACTGCGGGAAGCAGCGTGCTTCTTTTTCACTGCCTTGTGTTGTGTGGAGATTACAAAACGTGCAGGCCTTGCTCTGCAGGTCAGACTGGGTACAGTGAGGGGCCGGAGGGGCGGAGGGTAGGACTCACCTGGGGAACTCCCGGGCGAGCCCAGGTTGCAGGAGGCCACCACGCTCCGGAACCGGGCTCGGAGGTGATGCAACACTGACAGCGCGAGTCTCAGCCCGGCTCCGCGCCGCCCAATCAGCGTGTGCCATCCTGCACCCACAAACAACACGTGTGGCGATTGGTCCATGCACAACTGCAGTGCAGGTCGGGAGCGTCCCTGCCGAGGAAGGGGAAGGTGTTCACCACAGGCTTAAGCATAGAGGCACAGTTGCTGTTCTCGGTAGGAGCACAGGTAGTTCGGCTTCCAAGTCTTGGCCTATGGACGAGAGACATCCATTCTCTTCATCTTGAGTACCCATGTCAGTATTCCTAAGTATTGATGCAGTATATTTAAGATCTGGACATTTCACACCATTTAAAATTGGTTTGGACATAGAGTCTCCTGTATCTCTGCTGGCCCCTGAACTCCTAAGAAGCCAAGGATGACCTTGAACTTCAATTCCTCCGGTCTCCAGCTCACAGTGGTGGAATTACAGAAGTGCCCCACCACGCCTGTTTTTACATGGTGCTGCGGGATGAACCCAGGGCTTTATGCACTATAGTCACACACTCTACCAACTGAGATTCCCAGCTGTGACACCTAAAATTTATGTCACTACTGAAAACGTCTCACAGTTATTTTTGGGAACAGGGCAAGTTAACCTGGATACTCCTTTCATGTGGTAAATGGAAAAAGAAGGGGAAAAAAGGACCTGACAACAATCTGAACACTTTATATTGAACTCTATTTAGAATGATTCTTTCAATTAAAAAGAAAAAAAGGCTTCTTTATTATTATACATCTACTTAGTACCCTCCAGATCTGGTCAGGAACAAAAGAGAAACTTGGAGCTTGGCAGCAATCTATAAAGGAAAGTTTTGACCTTGAAAAGTTGACAAGAGTTGGTGACCAAGTGCCCATTTTATCTATTAGTGACAGGAAAGGAAAAAAAAAAAATGGGTTTGGCCTAAAAGAGATTGAAAGCTTAACAAGTTGAAAAACACTTTGATAACTATTGAATGTTTATGCAGCATTTACTATGTTTTCAACCCTACTGTGTCAAAGTTTGGATGCAGTGTTTTCCTGTCCTCTTTCTTACTTGAATAAGAGTATCTTTATTAACCAGAAACATTTGCAATGCTTTTAAGTTTGCATTCTTTAGGCTGCCAGCGGGTTCACTTCATGTCTGTTCTCTGTTCTGCAGAAATAGAACTAAGGGCTCCTACACAAACCTTTGTGTGGCATAGACTGACAGGGTGGTTTAAAAAACTGGATTGGATGTTTGGAAGTAAGGGAACACTTTGCCTAGACAAAAGGTAGTTTAAAAAATTCCATAGCTGGGTGGTGGTGGTGCATGCTTTTAATTACAGCACTCAGGAGGCAGAGGCAGAGGAATTTCTAGTTCCAGGACAGTCAGGGCTACACAGAAAAACCTTGCCTGGGGGATGAGGTGGGGAATTCTGGAAGATGATAACTATGCCCAAAATATACTACTACTTAGATCCAAGAGTAATTTTTTTTTTTGGCAAATTATAGATAACTCTTGTAGGAAACAAATTATTTTTATCTCCTGACAGAAATTGGGAGTGAAAAAGGCCACTTGTCACTTTGCTTTGAAATGGAGTACTTGACATTTAAATATGGACACAGCTCTTTGGTCCCTCCCAGTTTTAACCTATAGAATATAGAGCCAGTGGCTGAGCTTATTTTTGGCTCAGACCTTAGGAGACTGGTAGCATGCTTCCTGTCTCTGGGAACATGTGCACTTTAACAAAGCCCTTGAACAGACATTGAGTGGGCCAGGCATCTAAGCAGAACCCCTATTCCCAGCTAATGCGCCCCAATCCTAAACAAATTTATTATCTGTAAGCACAACTGTGGCTTTTACTAGGATCATTAGCTATGAAGTGTTTAGGCTTGTGGTTTACATCAAGAGAAGGTGGAATACCTTCAGTATCTTGCAAAGTAGCTTTTAATCTATAAGTCTGAAATCCTAGAAAAAGAGAAATCTAGAACAGCTCTCTAAGCTGCTTAGTTCTCTGTACCCTATTTTACTTATCTAAATGATTTTTGTGTTTGTGTGTGGTGGGGGCGTGTGCATGTGAGTGCAGTTGCTTACAGAGGACAGTATGACAGACATACATGGGGTCCATTCAACTGGAGTTTCCAGAGATTGTAAGCTATTTGCCATGGGTGCTGTGAAGTGAACTTGGGCCCTCTGGGAGATTGGCAAGCACTCTTAATTGCAGTCATCTCTCTAGTCCCTGTATGCTATTTTAGTAACAACAAATCCATAGGAACTGAGCATCTGTGTGACACAGATACAGACAGTGGAGACATAATGATTAACAACGATACACATCATAGCTCAATAAAGCTCTTTGGATTAAACACCCTTTTATATAGATTTTTTTTTTTTTTTTTTTTTTGAGATAGGGTTTCCCTGTGCAGCTCCTGGAACTCACTCTGTGGACCAGTTTGACCTCAAACTCAGAGATCCACCTGCCTCCCAAGTGCTGGAATTAGAAATGTGCACCACCACTGCCTGGCCAGAGCTCATTTTAATAGGAGGCCTTTTTATGTTTATGTGGACATGAGATATGACTCCTGACTATGAACGGTCTTTTAGATAATTAGTATTTTCATAACACTGGGTCTAATTGGACTGGCCCATCTTCATGCTGCTTACTAATTAGATTTGAGAAGACTAAGGACAAGAACACACTGTACTCTCTTTCTTCCTTGGTCCTTACAAAACTGAGTGCAAAGTTAACTTGTAATTTATTGTGGTTTTGAAAGACAAAATGAAAGAAACATTTAGAATAAAGTATTTAAAATAATCAGAAATAAAAACAAATATACTGAATTATTTATTAAAAAGTTTCAACTTGTCATCAGACCCTAAGTACAGAACTCAAAGTTGACTTGTAACTGAGTTTTACAAGACAAATTGGAGGTAAAGACTATTTAGTATAATCAGAAATATGTAAGCACAAGTACATTAAACCATTTCTTAAACAGGGCTTTGTGTAAGAGATGACCACAGTTATTTAGGATGAAGAACAAGAGTGAGTACTGTTCTAGGTGGGGTGCTGCTGTGTGCTGAGTGTAGCCTGAAACTCCAGGGCTCAAATGATCCTCCAACTTCCCCTCCAGAGTGCTGAGGCTACAGGTGTATCGCCACAACTGGCTCAGTTCATTTTGGGACATAGTCACCAAGGAAGAAATACAGAAGAATCCCATAGAAACAAATAGTAATCAGAATGATAAATCACCATCCAGGCTTTGAATATTTTCTACTCTGAAATTTCTTCTTTGTCAGTAAACAATTTTCTGGGTTAATTTCTTTTGGAGATTTGGTGAGCCATTTGCACATTCAATACCAAAGCTGATATTGGTTAATTTGCTTTCATCTTCCTTTTAGCTTCTTTATGTTTCTTCCGACAATCCTAGAATCATAAAATAAATCATAAAGTAAAAAGCTGTTATTAATAAACACGAATTTCTCACATTTAGCAAAGTAAACTTTAAGTTAAAGTTATAGAAACCCATTAAGTACTCACTGGAATGCACAGGGTCTATTCAATTTTTTGTTTTATAATGTTAGGAAACTGTAACTTAGGCTTTGAAAAACTTCCTGATTTCCTGTAACCTAGGAGATTGGCTAGACTTACTTGAGTCAGTCTTCAGTCTCAATCTCTCTTTTTTCTTTCAAGACAGGGTTTCTCTGTGTAGTTTTGTATCAGGGACTTGGGGGGGGGCAGCCCCTCGATAGTCCCCTCCCAGGGTCCGGGAAGAATATACAACCAGCTGATAATTAATCTTTGATAAAGAAATGAACCTAAGCCGGGTGGTGGTGGCGCACACTTTTAATCCCAGCACTCGGGAGGCAGAGGCAGGCAGATCTCTGTGAGTTCGAGGCCAGCCTGGGCTACCAAGTGAGTTCCAGGAAAAAGGCACAAAGCTACACAGAGAAACCCTGTCTCGGAAAACAAAAACAAAAACAAAAACAAAACAACAACAACAACAAGAAATGAATCTATGTACACAGAACTCCTTAGTTCATACACTTTATTATTCTGTGATCTTTTTCTCTCTACACAGCTTCTATTCTGCTCTCATGTCTAGTTCCTTTCTTGCCTGATTTCTCTCTATATTTATCTACTGTCCCTCTAGGTTCTATCTTAATTCCTTCATCTTGTTCTGTCCCTTCTAGGTTCTCATCCATCTAGCTCTGTCCCCTATCAGCTCCTTTCCCATCTCCTCTCTCCTCTGGCTCTTCCTCATATTGCATCTCGTTCTTCTAATACTCTCTTTTAGCCCTTCAATCTAATTCTTCCCCATCTCAGTTTGTTCCTCTCAAGTTCTTACCCATCTAGTTCTTCCATTCTCTTTTCTCTTCTCCATCTCATGCCCTGGAAGTCCTGGTCTAAAAAGGGAGGGTCCGAGCTAAATTGTGTAAAGCTATTACTTAATGTCCACCTGACCTAGGCAGTGTCCCCTTCTGGAATTTACCTTAAGTCAGGTGCTGTGGATGTCACTATGTATAAATAAAGTGCTGATTGGCCAGTAGCCAGGCAGGAAGGATAGGGTAGGCGAGACAAGGAAGAGAAGAAGGCTGGGAACAGGAAGGCTGGGACACTGCCAGCCGCTGCCATGAGAAGCAACATATAAAGACACTGGTAAGCCACAAGCCATGTGGCAAAGTATAGATTTACAAAAATGGGTTAATTTAAGATAGAAAAGGTAGATAACAAGAAGCCTGCCACGGCCATACAGTTTGTAAACAATATAAGTTTCTATGTGCTTTCTTGGTTGGGTCTGAGCGACTGTGGGACTGGTGGGTAAGAGAGATTTGTCCTAACTATGGGCCAGGCAGAAAAACTCCAACTACAGTCAGGAGACTTGTATGTGGGCTGCTATCACTGTTAGTCCTTGAAAGTTGGGTGCCCACCTGGGCGGTGTCTCCTTGTGGAATTTAAGTCAGGAGACTTGCACGTGGGCTGTTATCTCTGTTAGTCCTTGGAAGTTGAGCGCCCACCTGAGTGGTGTTTCCTGTAGTCCTTGAAAAGTGGCTAAGGGAGATATCTGATTCCAGAGAAAGCCTTTCCTGAGGCTGTTCTCCAAATACCTGGAATGTGTATGTCCAGAGAGTGATCAGTCCACACTGTTAGCCCTTCTTAGGGAAAAGTCAATTGGGAAAAATATGAAGGCACACATGATTTTCATAACAGAATATAGCTGATATATAACAAGCCAAATAACACCAAAAAACTCCTTGGAATTTGGCTTCCTCTGGAGGAATTCCCTGATCCCTCCAGGTAGTGACTTCGCCATAACCAGCTGAGTTCTTATGATATATTTCTGCGGCCCACAGCAGTTGTGGAGCCTGTCCTGGAACTCGCTTTGTAGACCAGGCTGGCCCTGAACTCACAAAGACTTTTGTCTCCCTAGTGCTGGGGTTAAAGGTGTGCCACTGCCAACCATCCAGTCTTCAGTCTCTTGACACACACTTGTGTAATGTACACCATATAGGTAAACTGTCATGTACTATTGGAGCTCACTGAGAAGCTGGCTTTGGAACCCAGGATCCCCTGCCCTACTCATTGCGCACCTAGGTATGTTATTATCAAGTGTACTCCAATAATCCTTGTCTGGGGATGGGTTGGCCTACCAACTCTGTGACAGAGAGGAAAGAACAGTAAGGCAGCCCCAAAATAACACTGTGCCCTTGAGAACACCATTTCCATGAGATGTCACTAGGACTACTCTAGGATATACAAATGCCTGTAGTGGGAAAGAGAGGCTGGAAGTTTAGCCATCAGGAGCTCAGGCATGGACAGAAAACTCAACTGGGAACTCCAGCTGACTGACTACCTTGATGGGGCTTCCCTAGTCAGTTTCTGCTGGAATGTTTTGAGTACATAATTTAGTAATACCTACATACCTATCCCTCTATCTATCTACTTATCTATCTACCTAGCTATTTATTCTTTTACTTTGGCTTTCTTTTTTTTTTTTCAGAGCTGAGGACTGAACCCAGGGCCTTGCTACCACTAAACTAAATCCCCAACCCTGGCTTTCTATATACTTAATAAACTCACTCATTCAAAATCAAAAATCTGCCCTACGGTACCTAATTTTACAGATTGCACAGAACCTGTCATAGTTGAATTAAACAATCCTTAAGTTCTTTTTAGTAGTATAATTTCTAAGAGTTCAAGTCATGTTCTCAGCTGTCATATTTCTAAATTTTCATATCTCATTTCTATTGTTCTTATACTAGGGGAAAAGTGATGCTAACATAGTACTGTATCTTGTTTTGGAGGAAATCAGTATGGAGAAACAATTACTCACCAAAAGGAGACTACTTGTTCGGGCTTCCCAGGAATTTCTGCTAATACTACTTCCCACACCACTCCAGAATAAGTTAGAACCTATGGGAAAGACATAAGCATAAGGCAGCAAGTTTACGAGTCCCACAGACTAGTAAAATGGACAATCTGATGACACCATCAATTCTAGGACATCATCAGCCTCAGAGATTTCATGTGGACTTTTATAGTAGTGAAAACTTGGGGCTTTTGTATGTTAATATCTAAGCAAGTCCTTGTAAGAAATAAGCTCTTATTGATAGTAATCAACGTGGTAACAGAAGCACCACTGGCCCCTAAGAGCTTTAAAATGGATGGGAATAAACCACATTACAGAGCCATGTGTCAGAATGTCCAGATGTAGCTGCTGTGTCCTACACAAGGAGCCAGAGCTGTGCTGTGACCTGTTCACACCACTGAACGGAGAACAGACCTACCACGAAGTCTGTCATCATTCTCAGAGAAAAAGAAAAATCTAGTGGTCTCTTCCGCAGGAAATGCTCCTCTGAAAACAAATGAGAGAAAAAGGCAAAATTACTTTCAATACATAATAAGAAATTCTTACAGCTTGTATGATAGTATATGCCTATAACCCCAGCAAGTACAGAGACAGGAGGTGATATAAGCCTCACCTAAACAAAAATAAGAAACCCAAGTAGCAAAACAAAAGAAAAATAAATAAATAAAAGGAGAAATAGCCGGGGAATGGTGGCGCACGCCTTTAGTCCCAGCACTTGGGAGGCAGAGCCAGGTGGCTCTCCGTGAGTTCGAGGCCAGCCTGGTCTACAGAACGAGATCCAGGACAAGTACCAAAACTACAGAGAAATCCTGTTTAAAAAAAAAAAGAAAGAAAGAAATAATTACAGTGGAATTATAGAATATCCCTTTAAAAAAGTTGTTCTGCAGCTGAGCGGTGGTGGCACACACCTTCAATTCCAGCAACTGGGAAGCAGAGGCAGGCAGATCTCTGTAAGTTCGAGGCCAATCTGGTCTACAAAGTGAGTACCAGGACAACTAGGACTACACAGAGAAAGCTTTCGTCATAAAACCAGAAAAAAAATTGCTCTGCACTTGCTCGTGTTACTTTGTATTAAAATGACCCCACCCCATCTCCACTCAACAGTCTTCCATCTAAAGTTTTGATAATGAGGAATTAAGTAAGTATAAATTCTGTCTCTTGCATTCTAGATGTCAATATTCATTCCCATTGTTACCAAGTCTGCCAGTGTTCCCTGTGGTGGTATTGTGTTCCCCGAAATATTGTGCACCCTAATAAACTTATCTGGGGTCAGAGACAGAACAGCCACAATATTAAACATAGAGGTTAGGCAGTGGTAGCACATGCCTTTAATCCTAGCATTCCAGAGGCAGAAATCCATCTGTTCAAGGATACAGCCAAGCATGGTGAGTCACGCCTTTATTCCCAGGGAGTGATGTTAGAAAACAGAAAGGTATATAAGGCGTGAGGACCAGAAACTAGAAGCATTTTGGATGGTTAAGCTTTCAGGCTTTGGAGCAGCACAGTTCAGCTGAGATTCATTCGGGATGAGGACTGAGAGGCATCCAGTTTGAGGAAACAGGATCAGCTGAGAAATTGGCAAGGTGAGAAGCTGTGGCTTGTTCTGTTTCTCTGATCTTCCAGCTTTCACCCCAATACCTGGCTTCAGGTTTGATTTTATTAATAAGGCCATTTAAGATTCCTGCTACAGTTCTCCAATTGGTACTCAAGTCAGCTGCAGTATCTGACTTCCAAGCCTTGAATGTCACGATCAACTTCACTGTCCTGCAAATGCCATATGTGCCACAAATTGCCATCTAAAAATCACTCTCTTTGTTAGAAGAAAGTTAGAGAACTCTGTACAGAACCCAATAAAATTTGTTCTAGATGCTTACATAATGCTGCTGAAGCATGTCTGACTTTATGAACCATGGCACATACTTACACACAAACTGCTTACCCAGGGCTGGGCCTTCTGTGATCTGTTTCCTTAGTAACATCTTCTTCTTCTTCTGAACTACTGTCTTGGAAGCGGGGATCATCATGACAGACTATCTTCCCACGTTTTACTGGTTCAATTCTATAGGTGTCTAAATTGTTATGACAATGAATTTACAATACAATTATGACTGAGCAACCATGTAGTTCTAAACACAGTAAACTGATTTCCTGTCCTATCAAACATGACTAAATGTCTAATACGTTAAAATAGATATTATCATTGTTTTCTCCTCCAGTTTGGGGGCTCAAATCCAGGGCCTTGTTCATGCAAGGCAAAATATGCTACAGTTCTAGTCCCTAAAATAAGTAGCTTGTCTTTTTCAATTTTAAAATACTAAAAGCCATTGTTCAGTGGTCAGAAAAGGAATATAACATTATAAAAAGAGTTAAAAGCTAAAAGTTGTACAGATGAGCAACATAATTTTCAAAGAACAAGCACAGCCTAGGTGCTGTTAAAAGAAGCCTACAGACCTGGGCATGGTGAAGTACACCTTTAATTTCTGCACTCAAGAGGCACAGTAGGTAGATCTCTGTGCACGAGGCCAGCATGGTCTGCATAATGAGTTCCAGAGCAACCAGGGCTATGTAGAGAGACTCTAGAAAGAATCTCTTGTGTTTTCAACCCTCAAATTGCTTTCTAGAACTGCTGTGAGATCTGTACAATTTCTCACAAGTCTCCAAGTTTCCAACTACTTTAAAAAATAGATTGTTTGAGTCAGGCATGGTGGCGCATGCCTTTAATTCCAGCACTCAGGAGGCAGAGGCAGGTGGATCTCTGTGAGTTGGATGCCAGCCTGGTCTACAGAGTGAGTCCCAGGGTAGGTTTCCAAGCTATACAGAGAAACCCAGTCTCAAAAAACTACAAAAAGATTGTTTGTATCTAAGACTAATTATAGGGCCAATTTATTTCTCACACTTGGCTCTCAAAATTACAATATTATTATAGTTCATATTCTATTCAACTTTTACTCTAACCACACACACACAAATAAAGTAGAACATAGGGTACATTGTGTCTCCTTTGCATTTAGGAAAAGCTACTGTGTCTCTGTAGCCACTTTAGGGGTAGCACAGTGCTGACATTTGAAAAATATCTATTAAACACACCATGCTTTAAAAAATTTTTAATTATGTATATGTGCCAGTGAGTATAAGTGCCCCCAGAAGCAGGAGGAATTGGATGTCTCTGGAGCTGGAGTTACAGGAAGTTGTGAACCACCCAATGTGGGTGCTGGAACCAAATTTGGGTCCTCTGCAAGAAGAGAACAGGCTTTTAAGTGCTGAGCCCCCTCTCAGCCACATGTACTTCTATTTTAAATACTATTCTTGGAAGCCCAATCACTAAAGTTAGTTGTGCATATCTGGTCTGGATGGATTCATCCTGCCTTTTATAGGAAACTCCCACAAAGCTGTACATACTTGAATATTGGGTAAGGAACAGTCTTTGGAAAAAGTGTCTTAGCCAGGTATAGCACACATTTATCACTCAAAAGGCTGAAGCAAAATACCCTAAGTTATAGCTGCCTTTTTCCAGCTCTAAGGGATCCTGTCCCCTCTTCTGGTCTCCAAGGGCACGAAAACACACACACACACACACACACACACACACACACACACTTTTTAAAATTTAAAAAAAAAAATAAAAGGAAAAAGTGGAGGTTTTCCATTTTCTTGTTTTGTTTATTTTAAAATCCATGGAACTTTTTGGTCTTTAAGGGTAAATCTTCTGAAATAGGATGCAAAATTGTAGGAACTTGCTTTTACATTTTTTCTCTACATTCTGTCCAATCTAAAAGGATAAACTTTGAAATAACTGGCATATTGATGATATGGCATATTTGTATAAAACCAAAGAGGCTATTTCTTCTTTTCTATAAGCCACTACATCTCCAGGCGCATTAAGAAACAGCTATTTAAGCTGGGTGGTGGTGGCGCACGCCTTTAATCCCAGCACTTGGGAGGCAGAGCCAGGAGGATCTCTGTGAGTTCAGGGCCTGCCTGGTCTATAGAGCGAGATCTAGGACAGGCACCAAAACTACACAGAGAAACCCTATCTAGAAAAACTAAAAAGTCTTATATAGCAGGTAGCTTGAAGCCTGCTCTCTTCAATGCAAAAATAGCTTTTTCATACCTGTAGGAACATCACATTTATATAATTCAGGCTACACTGAATCTCATACTGTTTATACAGACTGAAGAAAGTATCCTTTACTGAGACAACATGAAATTGATTATACTTACTGTAAATTCAACCAATTAAGTTCAATCTGCCCAAAATAAAAGAGAGGAAAAGAAAAACATACCTTCCTTTACATCTTTAGTGTGTGAATCAAAAAATGAGAAGGTGAACCCGTTGGTCTGCTCTGTGCCATTAGTCAGGGTTGCAGAATTACTGATTTCCCCAGTTTCTTCCCGACTACAGTCCTCATTCCAGGGTGTGTCCTCTTCCTTTTCATCTATGTTCTTCACACTTTGGAATATTTCTTTCAGATCTGTATTGATGTTATAATACGTGTCTTGGGATACCTCAGGCAGTTTCTCAGCTTCTTCCCTTTTCTTCTTCCGTCTGGCTTTACTGAAATGACATATACTAACATGCATGTAACAAAGACAAGCTCTGGAAGTTTTCTAAACATCAAGAAAGTAAACTCTTTAAATAATCCTAACTTTGTCCTTGATTCTTTAACAGAAAGGTTTTTTTTTTTTTAAACACAAATTATCTCTAACAGTTGCAAATCCTGAACATGAGTATTTTCTTCTCATTCTTTTAACTACACTTCAGGAATTGAACTATCATTAACTTTCATGAGTGTTTTCTCATCTGATAAATGAACATGGTAAGCCAGATGACTTCTAAAATTACTTTAAGTTTTATAATTCTGCAATTTGGAAAAGGATTCAATTAAAATTCTTTTAGAAATGAATTACAAATGTACTACATCTATTATTATTCCTTGTGTTATACCCACATCATGAGCCCCCCAGAGATCACCAGGAGTCTGAGTTCATATGCAAAAGCAAAGACCCTTTTGCAAGCTCATGCTTGGGCTCTCTGTCCATTCTGACACAGTGGTTGGATCAGGGAGAGCACTGAGCTCAGTTATGGCAGGGTTTTTAAGGAGTAAAGGATAGTGAGTAGGGGAATTCCAGATTTGGATGGGGACTGAACTCCTGACTGGGCAGGAAGGAGTGAGGTAACAGAAGTCTTGTCAAACAGGGATTGGTGCTGGTGTTGCTACAAGGAAATTGGCAATTTATATACATATGATGTAAACTATCCATTATGTCTTTGAGCATCTACTTCTTATTGGTCTCAATTTTGATTGGTCTCCTGCAGGGTACAGTTTGTGGCTTTTCCTGGTTATTGTAATGGTGAGGCCTGGTCCCAGTATTGTTAGTCTGCAGCCTTTCACGCCTACACTAATGTTAAGTTAGGCCTCTTCACTTACAGTTTTTTTTTAGATTGTCATAATTACTGTATTTAGAAATGAATTTTGATTTGATCTTAGACATAGCATGTTTACAATATCTGGGTTTTAGCTAACAGATTAAAATGTTTACCAATTAAGAATCTATTCGATGTAGTACGTTTAAGAAAATGCAGTATGGATGGTGGTAGCGCACACCTTTAATCTCAGCACACAGGAGGCAGAGGCAGAAGGATCTCTGTGAGTTTGAGGCCAGCCTGGTCTACAAAGTGAGTTCCAGGACAGCACAGCTGTTTCACGGAGAACACGGCCCCACCAAAAAAAAAAAAAAAAAAAAAAAATCAAAGAAAAATCAAAAGTTCTTAATGTACTACTTAAAAGTGAACAGGATTGCTCTATTTAACTTTTTAAAATAATTTTTATTGAAAATAGTTTTTCATAAATATATTTTGATCACATTATTCCTTCCCCAATTCTCCCCACCTCCCTACCCACCCAACTTTATGTTCTTTTTCTCTTGTTAAAAAGAACAAAAACAAACAAAAAAAGAAGAAACACACATAACAACAACAACAACAACAACAACAAAACCCCACAAAAATGGAAATCAAAAAACTAAAATCTAGGCCGGGCGGTGGTGGCACACGCCTTTAATCCCAGCACTTGGGAGGCAGAGCCAGGCGGATCTCTGTGAGTTTGAGGCCAGCCTGGGCTACCAAATGAATTCCAGGAAAGGCACAAAGCTACATAAAGAAACTTTGTCTCAAAAAACTAAAAAAACAAAACCAACAACAAAAACACCAAAATCTAAAAAAATACTATTGAGTTTGCTTTATGTTGGCCAACTACTCCTGGACATTGGGCCTACCCTGAAATGTAGTTAAAATACCCAGTGAGACTGCACTGGAGAAAACGGATTTTTCTTTTGTGAGCAGGTATCAACTGCAGATAGCTACTTAGTTGGGATAGGAGTTCATGTGACTTGTCCCTTTCAGTGCTGGGACACCATCTGGCTTGAGCCTATGCAGGCCTTGTGAGCGTTGCCAGTCTCCTGTGAGTTCCCATGTGCACCAGTCCTACTGTATCCAGAAGATACTGCTACTTCCGAGTCACCTATCACCTCTGGCTCTTAACAGTTTTCTGACTCCTCTTCCACATAGATGCCTGAGCCTCAAGAGGGCTATTTAATTATGGTGCAGACCATCTCAGTCAGGCACACTGTTCATCCGCCATAAGTCAGCCAACTAGATTTCATACAGTTAAACCTCCTATGAAAACTGAACTCTACAAATAATAGTGTCGTATAGACAGCTCTAAGCTGCTGTCACTGAACTACCATATGGTAACTTAAATTGGTCCTTGATATTTTAAAGAGTCGGAAGTGAATTTCTCTTGTAAATTCCTGGAGCATAGACTCAATCTAATCATCTCTTGTAGTAAAGAGAACATAGGAAATGTTGTAGTAGGTGATTTCTGAGACTGGGGTCATGGCAAAAGCCAGAAGAATCTTGAATATGCTGTTAATTGAAACTACATGGCCTTTGAGAGGTTGTAAGGGTTGGTAAAGTCAGGGAAATTGTATTGGGATTTAGAGGAGAAATTCTAGAAACAATGATATGAGTGGTAATATAGAAAATAGAGCATATACCTAAATGGTATGGAAATGTAGCTAAAGAGATGTCCAGGTAACCACTGAAGTTATTTTCTGGTTTCTTCTTGTTACTTACAGTAAAGTGTTAAGAGGAAAGAGTAAAAATAAAAGGGAGGTTTTTTGTTTGTTTGTTTGTTTGTTTTTTTACAGGAACCAGTCATGGGTTTGAAGATTCTTTGTTTTTGGTTTTTGAAGACAGGGTTTCTCAGTGTAGATTTGGTGGGTTTGAAGATTCTTAATCTTCAGGGGCAAATGAAATGAAATTTAAAAAATGGTTCCTAACAAACATCAAATCTGTGAAAACATTATCTAAAGCATGAGTTGGCAAACTTCTGTAGTCTAACAGTCAAATCTAGACCATTACTTACTTATCCCTTAATTGCATGGTAAGAACCCTTTTTTTCTTTTTTTAGAGATTTATTTATTTTTACGTATATGAGTATTTTTCCTGCATTGTATGTATGTGTACCACATGTGTGTCTGGTGCTCCCAAGAATGGCTTTTATAGTTTGGAATACTTGATGAAAAAATATTTCACATTATGCAAAATTATATACGGGAGCTGGCTCATCAGTTAAGAGCATTGTGTCCAATTCCCACTGCCCACATGACACCTCATAACTGTCTGTAACTACAGTCTGTATATAACTTCAGTTCCAGGGATCTGACACCCTGTTCTGGCCTTACAGGCACCAGGCATGCACATGGTGCATAGATAAACATGCAGGCAGGCAGGACACCCACACACATACAAAATTACATATGACACAAATTTCAATGTCCACATGCTTTTTTTACTATCAAAGTAAAGAGAAAGTTTTTTGTTTTGTTTTGTTTTGAATTCTGGTTTTCAAGACAGGGCTTTTCCTGTGTACACCTGGTTGTTCTGGAACTCACACTGTAGACCAGGCTGGTCTCAAACCCACAGAGATCTGCCTGCCTATGCTTCTCAAGTGCTGGGATTAAGGGTATACACCACCAGGCATGGCAAGAAAGTATTTATGAAAGAACCTATCTGACCTGCAGAGCCTAATTTAGTCACAATTATCCCCTTGATAACCTAACCCTAAACAGATCTAAAGGACTTTAATTGTTCAAGCAGAGGGCTTTTATACATCTTTTTAAAGTTATTAACTCATCAGCTTCATCAGAATTTGAAGGGAAAACAGACCCAGATTTACCTTTCTTTTTCTTTATCTTCTTGTTTTCTTTCATAAATGGCATGGTCATGCTTTGTTGGGTCATAACGTACGATGTCCCTATGTAAAAAGAATAAAGGTTGGAAGAGATAAAATGAAACATTAATGGCAATTCACAATTTGTCACTACAAAGGCGCTAATTTAGGGGCTGTTAGCGGTAGTTTCAATTGTTAGCTTGATACAGTGTAGACTCATTCACCTTCAAAGACAGTCTCAATGAGGACTGTCTAAATTAGGTTGAGAGGTGGGCATGTTAGTGGAGGATTATTTTGATTACATCAATGGGGTGGGAAGACTCACTCATGTGGATAGCACCACTCCCCAGGGAGGGGTACTGAACTATGTGAGTGGAGAATGTCAGCTGACTTTAAGCATACATGCATTCATTGCTCTCTATTTGATTATGGGTGCGAGTCAACCAGCTTCTTCAAACCTCTGCTGCTCAGAGTTTTCCACTATGATTTGAAATAATCCCTTTCCCCTTAAACAGTTGTCAGGTTATTTTGGAGGCAAATGAAGCTAAATAATGTTTATCAAAGAGGAATTATGATCTTGCTATAAACATTTTAAACTTGAGTTTTCCTGGCTCCTTTTTAACCTTAAAAATTACACCCAGGAGTGGTGGCACTTGCTTTTTTTTTTCTTTTTTTTTTTTTCCAGAGCTGAGGACAGAACCCAGGGCCTTGCACTTGCCACTACCACTGAGCTAAATCCCCAACCTGGCACTCACCTTTCTGGTGTTTGGTTTTATTGTTGTTTTGAGATAGGGTCTTTAATCCCAGCACTCAGGAGGTAGAAGCAGGTGGATCTCTGTGAATTCCAGGCTAGCCAGGAATATATAGAGGCCCTGTCTCAAAACAACAATAAAACCAAACACCAAAAAAATATTTATGCCTCACAGGGTAAAGGCACTTACTACTATGATTCAGACTCAAAATTTGAGCCTCAGGATCCACATGGTGGAAGGGAAAAGGGACACAAAGCTACCCTCTGATCTACACACACACACACACACACACACACACACACACACACACACACACACACACACGTATGTTTAAAAAATTTATCTTAAAGCTGGATGTTGTGGGTATAGACTTGTAATCCCAGCACTCATGCAGTGAAGGCAAGACTACTGTCACATACTTGAGATGAGCCTGGGTGGCACAGGGAAGTCTTGTTTCAATAACCAAATATAAGGAAAAAATGTTTTTAACATATAGACACATATATAGATAAAATGATACACAATGTATAACTTGCACAAAGTATTTCAGTATGCAAGACAAGTTTAAATGAGGCACAGAAGAGAAAACTAGTCACATGGTGGCAACCAATGAAGGCTGGATCCATGGTATGTAGGAGTTCTATTACACTAATCTCTTTAAAGTATATATTTGAAAATTTCCATAATAGTTATATTTATACAGCTTAAATATTTCATAGTTAATATATAGGTCACTTTCAACTAGTTAACCAGTAGAAGCAATGCTGCTATGACATCATGTATGTTACATAGAAGCTATTTAAAATTAGTTTCTTTTCAAGACAGGGTTTCTTTGTTTAGCCCTGGCTGTCCTGGAACTTGCTCTGTAGACCAGGCTGGCCTCAAACTCAGAGAGCAGCCTGCCTGAATTAAAGACCACGCCAGGCCTTAAACTTAGTTTCTTAAAGTGAATCACTGATTCAAAGGAAAGGAATTTTTTGAAAGCCTGACATATGTTGACAACTGCTCTCCCCAGTTATTTATAAAGGACTCAGATGGGTTGAGGGTATAAATCAACTGAAAAGCAATTGACTGGCAAATGCAAGACCCTAGATTAGACCATTAGCATCACAAGAAAAAAAAATGAGTTTTAAATTAAGTTCACTAAGCTTTTATGACAAAGGAAAATATCATGAAAGGGACAGAACGTAAAACATACTTAAATTTCTTAGCCGCTACTGATCCTTTGCTTGTAGGGTTGCTCAAATTGATGTTCAAAACACTTTGCACAACATTCAGTGTTTTCTTTTTTTCTGCAGCTAGCTCATCTTCATTAGTTTGATTTTCATTTAACTCTGAGGAAAGAGAGTAAGCAGTAATTTCTTTACACCCATTGTTATAGAAAGCCCAATCATCACATATGCAAATACACTCAAAGTACACCAAGTCACATGGTTAGCCTCAGATTTGTTAATCTCTCTCTCTCTCCAAGACTTGCCACAAAAACTTAGAAATCACATGACTAGCAAACAAACTATCCCACTTCTATTTACAACTGAGGAAATAAAAATCTAGATTTAATGTCTTTGGTGGCAGGACTAAAATTTTAAAGACTAAAAAGCATAACACAAAACACACATACACACACACACACACAAACTGGAGGAAGCCGGGTGGTGGTGGTGCATACCTTTAATCCCAGCACTCGGGAGGCGGAGGCAGGCTGATCTTTGTGAGTTCAAGGCCAGCCTGGTCTACAGATGAGTTCCAGGACAAGTTTCAAAGAGAAACCTTGTTTCAAAAAAAAACAAAAACAACAAACAAAACAAAACAAAACAAAAATGGAGGAAATGAATAAATCCCTTAAAGAAAGCCAAGAAAAAGCAGTTGAGGAAAATGAATAAAACTGTTTAAGACCTGAAAATGGGGGAAAGCAGCAATGAATATGACACAAATTGAGGGACTTCTGGAAATGAAAAATCTAGGTAAGGGAACAGGAATTACAGAGACAAGCTTCACCAACAGAATATAAGAGATAGAAGAGAGAATCTCTGTGACACCTTGCACAGCCTTGGTGCAGTAGGAAGGGGCTTGAACCTGCCTAGGCTCAGCGTGCCAGGCTCTGCTAACTCCCCATGGGAGACCTTGATTTGGAAGATGTGGAGATGTGGGGTGCCTTGGGAGAGAAGGCTGGAGGTGGGAGGAGGGAAGAGGGGGGAATCTGTGGGTGGTATGTAGAGTGAGTAGAAAATTTCTTAATAAAGAAAAAAAGAGAGAGAGAGAATCTCAGGCATAGAAGATACAATAGAAGAAATAGAAACATTAGTCCAAAAAAATGTTGAATCTAAAAAATTAATGACACAAACATCCAGGAAATCTGGAACACTATGAAAAGACCAAACTTAACAATAATAGGAATAGAAGAAGGAGAAGAATCCCAGCTCAAAGGCCCTGAAGATATTTTCAACAAAATCACAGAAGAAAAATTTCCTAACTTAAAAGAAAGACATGCCTATAAAGGTACAAGAAGCATACAGAACACGAAATATATTGGACCTTGTCACATAATAATCAAAATACTAAACATAAAGAACAAAGAAAGAATAATAAAAGCTGCAAGGGACAAAGAACAAGTAACGTATAAGGCAGACCTATCAGAATTACACCCAACTTCTCAATGAAGATTCTTAAAAGCTAGAAGGGCCTGGCCAGATGTCCTGCAGACTCTAAGAGACCACAGATGCCAGCCCAGACCACTATGTCCAGTGGTCTTTCAACACCATATATGGAAAACACAAGATATTCCATAATAAAATCAAATTTAAACACTATCTACAAATCCAGCCTTATAGGTAATAGAAGGGAAAAAAATCCATGAAAACACAGGAAATAATCTCATACCAGCAAATCCAAAAGAAGGGAAGCACACATGTGCACAGGCGCACAACCAACACTTACACACATGCCACACACACACACACACACACACACACACACACACACACACCCTGCTGCCGCCGCCGCCGCCTCCGCCGCCGCCGCCACCACCACCACCACCACCACCAACAACAACAAAATAACAGGAATTAACAATCATTGGTCACTGATATCTCTCAATATCAATGGACTCAATTCCTCAATAAAAAGACACAGACTAAAAGAATGGATGCAAAACAGGATCCATCCTGCTGCTGCATACAAGACAAACACCTCAACATCAAAAATAGACATTACCTCAAAGTAAAGGGTTGGAAAAAGATTTCCCAAGCAAATGTACCCAAGAAGCAACCTGGTGTAGCCATTCTACTATCTAACAAAATAGAATAGAAACCAAAAATTAATTAAAAGAGATAGGGAAGGACCCTTCATACTAATCAAAGGAAAATCCATCAAGATAAAGCTTCAATTGTGAACATCTATGCCCCAAATGAGAGGGCATCCACATTTGTAAAAGAAACATTACTAAAGCTTAAATCACACATTGATCCTACACACTGATAGTGGGAGACTTCAATATCCCACTCTTACCAATGAACAGGTCATACAGCCAAAAACTAAACAGAAATACTGGAGCTATCAGATGCTATAAACCAAATGGACCTAACAGATATTTACAGAAAATTTCACCCAAACACAGACAAATACACTTTCTTCCCAGCACCTAATGGAACAATCTCCAAAATTGACTACATACTTAGTCACAAAGCAAGTCTCAACAGATGCAAGAAAATTGAAATAATCCCCTGCATCCTATCAGACAACCATGGATTAAAGCTACATTTCAACAATAATAGAAGCAATAGACTCTCTACTGAATGAAAACTGGGTCAAGACAGAAATAAAGAAACTAAAGACTTTTTAGATTTCAATGGAAATAAATGCACAACATACCCAAATTTATGAGACACAATGAAAGCAATGCTAAGAGGAAAGTTCATAGAACTAAGTGCCTACATAAAAAAACTGGAAAGATCTCATACCAGCAACTTAGCAGCATATCTGAAAGCTCTAGAACAAAAAGAAGCAGAGACACCCAAGAGTCTGAGTAGAAGGCAGAAAATAATCAAACTGAGGGCTGAAATCAATAAATCAGAAACAAAGAAAACAAGACAAAGAATCAATGACACCAAAAATTAGTTCTTTGGTTCTTTGAGAAAATCAACAAAATAGACAAACCACATATCCAAACTAACTAAAAGATAGACAGACAATATCCAAATTAACAAAATCAGAAATGAAAAGGGGGACATAACAGACACCAAGGAAATCCAAAGAATCATTAGGTTGTATTTCAAAAACCTGTACTCCATAAAATGAAAAATCCAAAAGAAATGGATAATTTTCTTGATAGATATCACTTAACAAAGTTAAAGTTCAGATAAACCATTTAAATAGACCTATAACCTCTAAGTCATTAAAAGTCTCTCCAGAGCCAGAGAGTTTTAGCACAGAATTCTATCAGACTTTTAAAGAAGAGCTAAAACCAATACTCCTCAAATTATTCCACAAAACAGAAACAGAAGGAACACTGCATAATTCATTTTATGAGGCCACAGTTACCCTGGTACCCAAACAACATAAAGACTCAACAAAGAAAGAATTAAAAACCAATTTCCCACATAAACATAGATGCAAAAAACACTCAATAAAATACTTGCAAACTAAATCAAAGAACACGACAATAAGATTATTCACCATGATCAAGTAGGCTCCATCCCAAAGATGTAGGGATGGTTCTACATATAAAAATCAGTCAATGAACTGAAAGAAAAGAACCCCACAATATCATCTCATTAGATGCTGACAAAGTCTTTGGCAAAATCCAACACTCATTCATGATAAAAGTCTTAGAGAGATATTAGGGATACAAGGGACATACCTAAACATTATGAAGGTAACTTATAGCAAGCAGATAACCAACATCAAATTAAATGGAAAGAAACTCAAAGCAATTCCACTAAAATCAGGAACAAGGCAAGGCTGTCCTCTCTCTATCTATTCAATATACTACCTTAAGTTCTAGCTAGAGCAATAAAACAAATGAAGGAGATCAAGATGATGCAAATTAGAAAGGAAGAAGTCAATGTACTGCTATTTGTAGATGATATGATAGTATACATAAGTGACCCCAAAATTTCTACTAGGGATCCTACAGCTGATAAACACTTTCAGCAAAGTGGCTGGATACCAGATTAACTAAAAAAAAAAAAAAAAAAAAAAAAATCAGGCTGTGTGGTGTAATCCCAGCACCCGGGAGGTAGAGGCAGGTGGATCTCTGTGAGTTCGAGGCCAGCATGGTCTATAGAGCTAGTCCAGGACAGGCTCCAAAGCTACAGAGAAACCCTGTTTTGAAAATCAAAAAAAAAAAAAAAAAAAAAAAGTAGCTCTCTAATATACAAATGACAAATGTACTGAGACAGAAATCAGAGAAATAACACCCTTCACAGTAGCCACAAATAATATAAAATATCTTAGATTCTCTAACCAAGCAAGTGAAAGACTTGTATGATTAAAACTTCAAAGATATCAGAAGAGGGAAATCCATGTTCATGGATTGGCAGGATTGACTTAGTAAAATGGCCATCCTACCAAAAGCAATCTACAGATTCAATGCACTTTATATCAAAATTTCAACACAATTCTTTACAGACCTGGAGAGGACAACACTCAACTTCATGTGCAAAAGCAAAAACCCAAGAAAGCTAAAACAATCTTGAACAATAACAAACTTCTGGAGGTATCACCATCCCTGATTTTAAGCAGTACTACAGACCTATAGCAATAAAAACACATGGTATTGATAAAAACAAACACATTGATCAATGGAAATGAATTGAAGACCCAGGAATAAATCCACACACTTATGGACACCTAAGTTTTGCTAAAGAAACCAGAAATACACAATGGAAAAAAGAAAGCATCTTCTACAAATGGTACTAGTCTACCTGGATGTCTGCATGTAGAAGAATGCAAATAGATCCATATTTATCACCCTGGATAAAACTCCAGTCCAAGTGAATCAAAGACCAACATAAAACCAGATACACTGAACTTGATAGAAGAGAAAGTGGAGAATATCCTTGAATGCATTTGCTTAGGAGACAACTTCCTGAACAGAACACCAATAGCTCAGACACCTAGATTAATAAATGGGACCTCTTGAAACTAAAAAGCTTCTGTAAGGCAAAGGACACCATCAACAGGACAAAATGGCAGTCTACAGAATGGGAAAAAATTTTTACCAACTCCACAACTGATAGAGGGCTAATATCCAAAATATGTAAAGAACACAAGGAACTAGACATCAACAAACCAAATAAGCAAAATAAAAAATGGGGTATAGATCTAAACAGAAAATTCTCAACAGAAGACTCTTAAATAGTTGAGAAACACCTAAAGAAATATACAACATTCTTAGCCATCAGGGAAATGCAAATCAAAACTACTTTGAGATTCCATTTTACACCTGTCAGCATGGCTAAGATCAAAAACACAAGTGATAGTTCATGCTGGTGAGGATGTGGAGCAAGGGGAACACTCCTCCATTGCTGGTGGGAGCGCAAAATTGTACAGCCACTATAGTACTCAATATGGCACTTTCTCAGAAAGTTGAGAATCAATCTATCTCAAGATCCAGCTATACCACTCTTAGGCATATACCCAAAGGACATTCCATGCTCCATAAGAACACTTGCTCAACCATGTTCATTTCAGCTTTATTCATAATAGCCAGAAACTGAAAACTGGATGTCCCTCAACTGAAGACTGAAAAAAGAAAATGTGGTGGTACATTTACACAATGGAGTACTACTCAGCTGTCAAAAACCATAAAAAAACAAAACAAACAAACAAAAAAAAACCTGACATCATGAAATTCACAGGCAAATGGATGGAATTAGAAAAAAATCATCTTGAATGAGGTAACACAGACCCAGAAAGACAAATATGGTATGTACTCACTTAAGTGGATATTAGCTGTTACCTTAATGATAACAATGCTACAATCCAGAGACGCAGAAAGGCTAAGTAACAAGGAGGGTTCAAGGTGGCCAAGTGAGGGATTACATCTTGTAGATTAATTCTGGACTCACTACTGTGAAAAATCTCATAGGAAGTAGAATTAGGATGCTTCTAGTGACATCATTACTCTTATGGACACCCAAATAAGAATGAATACAAGTGAATGGACTTAAAAAAAAAAAAAGCACTGGGGTGGCAAGATGTCTCAGAGGGTGAAGGTGCTTGCCTCCAAGCCTAATAACTTGAGTGTGGGCCTCACAACAAACTCCATTAAGTTATCCCTCTGAAATCCACACGTGCAATGTGATCTCTCTCTCTCTCTCGATCTCTCTCTTTCTCTCTCTCTTGCACATACAGAAAGAAAGAGAAAGAGGGAGGGAGGGAGGAGGGAGAGAGGAAGGAAGGAATGAAAGTAAGTAGATAGACAGACAGACAAACGAAAAACATAAGCATCTATCTGGGAGTGGTGTTGCACTGCTGTAATCTAAGCAGGAGTCTGAGGGAGGAGGATCACGCATGTCAAAGGAACAAAAGACAAATGAACCTGTACCCAACCAACCCCAAAACAAGCACCCAGCATGTACACCAGAGGAAGACAAAGACTCTTCCTGTTAAATGTGTTAGTCATCTTCTGTGATCTAATTTAGCATAATTGTTATATATACAAGAGAACTTAAGAATTATTAAGTATACATCTGACCACAAACTCAATTCAATTCATTTTAGAGTACCGTTTCTTCCAGTGTTAAGTGAAGGAGAAATACCAGGTGACCTCTTACATCCCTAGCTTTGACAGTGAAATAGTTACCTTTCTGTTCCTCTTCACTGTCACTCTCTAAAAATCTAGAGTCCATTCGGAATCGTTCATCACTTCCAAAATGAGACTGCAAGTCCATGAGCTACATGGGAAAAAACATTGTCATGAGTCCTCACATTCTGAAATTCTATTGCCATCTACACAACTGAACTATCAACTAGTAAGAGGTGAGAGAGTATTCACCCCCACAAAAATTACCCCACACTGGAACTGCACCCTTTCCTTAACTAGATTTAAGGACTACCTTCAAAACTTAGACATGCTGCAACTGGTTCTGTTTTCAGCCTTCACTAACCTTCTGGCCAGCTCTGCCCTCAAACTGAGGCTTAATGTTGAACCTGGTGCTGTCCTCCTTAGAGTCCGATTCGTCATCATCGCTGCTGTCAAACAACTTCCCAGATGCTTTACCCACAGATTCCTGTTACACAGATAAAAGAAGAAATGTCTATTAACTGAAATTATCAGCATTTTCCTCATAATGTGGTTTTTACCCTACACTTAAAAACCAACATCCCGCCAGGTGGTGGTGGTGTACCGTTTTAATACCAGCACTTGGGAAGCAGAAGCAGAGGAATCTCTGTGAGTTGAGACCAACCTGGTCTACAGAGAGAGTTCCAGGACAGTCAAGGCTACACATAGAAACTCTGTCTTGAAAAGAACCAACAACCCAGATTCATCTACAGAAACAAGTGTGTGGTACTGACTCAGAAATAGTTAACTGGACTGCTAGATCATTAATCCACACACTCCCTGTTGCCACTTGGATTTGAGGAATAATTGCCACATGCAAGAACACTCCCTACAGACTAGCATCAACACTGATGAGACTTTGCATAAGGTAGCAAACAGTTTCATGGGTGAGAAAAATCTCCAAGACCCCTGACATCTCAGGGTGCGGTGACTTGGGCAACTCTGGGTCTCACTGCAGTCCCTACGATTTTGTGAAGAAGTAATAGCTGTGTGGCTCTTGTTAGACAGCAGACTTTACAGCTGGTATGTTGGAATACATTGTAGTATCAGACTGATGCAGAACTTTTCAAAGCTTAATGGCAGCCTAGGATACCCAACATTCCTACCACAAAAAGAAAGACAGGACAGGGATCTGCGAAGCAGATTAATATTTGGAAGGCTTACCTTCACCAGCTCTTTCCCTGGACAGTTTTGCTCAGGAGTGGCTGTCGCTTCTGTTTCACTTTCATTATCAGAAGCAAAGACAATGTGTGTTTTTTTGTTCTCTGGATGACCATCCTAGTGAAACACAAGCAACATCACATTTCAAGACAGCCAACTGTATACTCATATCCACATCTATCATCTTCTCCCATCATTTATCCTTCTTTTCCTTATTCCAGGAATACCAATATCATCTGCTATTTTTCCAAGACAGAAACTCTATACTCAGTAACCAGCGAACTCTATTAATTTGACCTCGGTATCTTTAAGAACCACCATTGCTGTGGCTGTGGCACTTGACCTCTAAAAGGTTCTCCTTGCTTCCAGATCTGACTCCATTATATTTGTTTATGCCATGGCCTGAAGGATCTCTAAAACAGAGGCTGAAGGTTTTTATCTATAAAGGTTCAGACTAAATATCTCAGACACTGCTGGCAGGTCACAGATAGTTCTTGTTGTATGTTAAGAACTGTTTCTGTTGAAGGACAAGAAGGCTGAGTCTGACGAATGAAAACTTGTTGACACATTCCTCCTAGACAAAGGGGTGGTGAGAGCAGCACTTACTGGAGACACCCCAGGCTGGACTGTACTCCCCAACATTAAAACAAACAAACAAACAAACAAACAAACGTTTCTGCTAGATGCTCTGTGTGTTGTAAAATGCCAACTCCTATTCTAAAATGTACACAACTAGCCAGGCATGGTGGCACATGCCTTTAATCTCAGTACTCAGGAGACAGAGGCAGGCTGATCTACCTGTGTTCCAGGCCAGCCTGGCCTACAAAGTGAGTTCTAGGACAGCCAGGGCTACAGAGAACTGTCTCAATAAATAAATAAACAAACAAATAAACAAACAAACAAACAAATAGAAAGAAAGAAATAAAAAAGACACACTTACACACAAAGCAGGAAGATCTCTCTTCTCCCTCACTGCCTATTCACATCAGTAAAATTCCTTCTACTTGCTGGGCAGTGATGGCGCACACCTTTAATCCCAGCAAGGAGGGGCGGGGCAGACCCAGGCAGATGGATCTCTGTGAGTTTGAGGCCAGCCTGATCTACAAAGCAAGATCCAGGGCAGGTACTACACAGAGAAACCCTGTCTTGGGGAAAAAAATCCTTCTACTCCCTTCACATTACTCAGTCTAGGTTGAGGAAATCTAGTTGGCTTGGTGTTCCAAGAGACTGTGTCTGCCTGATTGCCACACCATCCATCAATAGCTGCATATGTAGCTGCATGGGTATTTAACCTTTATTCTGTGAATCTAGTACTTAAAAGTAGACTTCATTGCTGAAGGAATAAACAAAGGCTTGTTACAATAAATGCTACCAAGATATAACTCTTGCTTTAATTACTATACAAACTATATTTCTTAATGAAATGATTAATTTTAGATAACTTTAAAATATTTTCAATTTATTTTTGCATCCTTTTAGTACAGACTAAATAGCACAGGTGATATAAACTTTTACCGTAAGGATAAAAGTTAGTGAGTAGTGAATGTGAAAAAGACAATGAGCTCTGAGGACACACCTACCTCCACAGGAAAAAAAATCTAGAATAAAATTGAGAATATTCTTGTTAAATCCAGACTGAAAATGCACTCACCAAATTTGCCAACGCATTGTGCACCAGTTTCTTCTGCACTTCTCTGGCTTTCTGCCGCACTGCCAAGGCTGCTAGTCGCTTCTGATTGTCTTCAGCATGCTTAGTACTCATACATGACGCATTACTAACAGAAAGTGAGAAACCAGTTGTGCTTTGAGGATCTTCCCTGAGAAACGGCTTTGATGGTTTCTCAAGAGATGTGACGGTGCTTGAATCAGGGCCTTCTTTCTCTGGAGCTTTTCTACTTTCAGGCCGATGGCAAGTGTCTCTGTCAGAGTCTATCTTGAGACTCTTTACACTAAGACTCAGGGACTTATTACCTTTTAATGACAAGGCACATGAGAGAGAATTTTGACTTTCCTTATCAAAACTAGGAGAGGACACTACTTTGTGGCTCTGGCTCTCCAAAGTATACCGTCTCATTGGAGGCTGAATGTAGCTTGGGCTGTTCACCTTCTTTGCAGGTTGGCATGAAGTCAGTTTGACTGATAAGCCATTAGCACACTTGGATCCATTTTCTATAAAAATTCTATTAGGATCTTCATGTTTCAAGGAACTCTGATGTTCACTGATATTATTACAGGCAGCAGTCTCTTTCAAAGTTTTATCCACTGACTCCTTTGCATAGAGACCACCTATTCCCTTGAAGGCCTGGAATTTTGGCTTTGACATGTTTTCCTCTGGTTTTTGTTTGTTGTAAGTGTTCTCCTCCTCTAAAAGGGAGGCCACAATCTCCTCAGGACAAATACACTGCCGGCCATTGGACAGGTCATAGGAAGTCTTAGGACTCTTGGAGGTAGTATCAAGTTTGCAGTGATTGGCATTTGGGGGGCCATCACTCTCATTATCTTCCCCTGGAACATTCTGCTGACAGCCAGCCAACTGTTCCAAATCAGCCAAAGTGAGATTCACTCGGGGACAGTTTCTCATCAAGGCTTTGTACTCTTCATCTTCCTCAGACTCTTCACTATCACTGAGGTTGGAGTCAGGTGGAAATCTAGGATTCAGAAACTTTACTCCATGACCCAGGGCTGATTCTTTGTTGCTTTTAGTTTTTTGTACTTCAACACAATCATTAGAAGGCTCTATCTTTTTAAAAGAACTTTTCTTGCTTTTAGGCTTTTCTGGTTGTGGAGATGCAGTACTGCTTTTCACCTTAACAATGCTTTTTTTCATTGCAATAATTTCATCTGTATCGCTTGAGTCATAGTCACAGTCATTTCCTAAATTGGTTGAAGAATGAGGTTTGTGAATATCTGATTTGAAATCATCCCTCACAACTTCAAAAGGATCATCTTCAGATTCATTTCCCAAGGAATGACTAGTTTTCTGTGAGTTTTCCTCTTTGGCAATCATCATTTTTAATTCATCTTCAGAGTCCATGTCATCATCAGACATGCTACTTTTATTCCAGATAATTTCAAAGTCAGAAGTATGAAAAACCTCATGTGTAGGTTTCTGAGTCCCAGAACTGGCCACAAGGAGTGATTTAGAAGGTGTAATGGCACTAGGGGCTTTCCTGTGTGCAGTCATTTGCTGTGGTAATTTGTTACTCTCCATCACCTCGTTAGTCCTTAGACTAATATCAGAACCCTTCGACTCTATGGGACCCTTGCTCTTCTGCACTTTCTTGATCTTCTGGGGAGGGAAAGGAAAATCAGAAAACTCTCCTCGACGTTTCTTACTCATAGGGTCATTGCCTCCTTCCAGTTCCCAAGTGAGGTCAGTTATGGGAATGGTTTTTGTCAAATCCTCCGATATCTTTTTTAGGTTGTGGCAGTATTTTGATGGATCATATTTCATAATGTTACTCAGAGTCAAGGAAAAAGCAACAACACCAGGTATTAGGAAAACCTACCAATCTGGTGAAACAGGGAAAATGTTTAACCTTGAACAAGTTCTTTATTTCATCCACCTTTAATTTCCCATTGAACTAAATGAGGACTCCACACAGTAAGCTTCTAGGGTCTATGAAATTGAATTATAACTATCCAAAGCTAAAGTCACCACCACTATCAGTTGAGAGAAATTACTTGGATGATAAATATTACAGCAAACTCTCTGATATACACACACCCTCTGTAAAGAAGCCCAGGATGCCTGCTTTTTAAGGTGTCAAATAACTGACTTCATAGAACAGACATCAGAATTTGATCACCTTGGACTCTATACTTCTCCATACACTATTTTCTTGTTTATTGGCTTATTTTTATTGAGTACCTTTGTTTGTTTTTTTTGTTTTGTTTTGTTTTGTTTTTTGTTTTTAGAGACAGAGTTTCTCTGTGTAGTTTTAGTTCCTGTCCTGGATCTCTCTCTCTGTAGACCAGGATGGCCTTGAACTCACAGAGATCCGCCCAGCTCTGCCTCCTAAGTGCTGGGATCAAAGGAGCGCACTACCACTGCCAGGCCTAGTATCTTCATTTTTGAACTACTTTACTCTATCAGCTTCCTTATAAAACTATCTCAAGTCCTCCTAAGTCTTCTGTAACAACGGTCTCTTACTCTCTATTCCTGCAGTGCTCCATTAGCAACAGCTTGTGAGTCCATATGTAATAACATTACTATATAGCCTTGGTTGGCCTAGAACTTGCCATGTAGACCAGGCTAGACTTGAATTCACAGAGATGTCTGCCTCAGCTTCCCGAGTGCTGGGATTAAAGGCATGTGCCACCATGCTCAGCTTGTAGTAAGATTTATACATTAACAAATGAAAATGCTTCTTTGGCAACCATCATTCATATCACTTAATTGCATAAAACTGCACGTCACTCATTATTCTCAATGTGCTTTATATATGTAGAAGATTTAGAGCTTACCTTGAAAGAAAGAGGTAACATGTTGAAGTAATTAAAATTTTATTGATAGAGGCAGTGAAATCCTAAAGATGTTTTGCCATCACTCTGGGAAATAATAATTACTTTGAAATGCTGACCAAAGGATATTTTATGTTTATGTTGATTCTTAAGGTGAAGAACAGGTAGGACTCTTCCAAATTTACTCACAACCCAATTCTAAAAGAAAAAAAAAAAAGACTTATAATTGTCATAAACATAGATGAAATAATAATATATAAATGTAATTTTTTAAATTGAACTCACAATGGGCTACTATGGAGTTTAGTTTTTTGACAATAAAATAAACTGTCTAGAAGAGGAAAAGTATGAAGAAACAAAAATGAAAGAAAATTCCAACTCTATCACAGGCAGTATTTTACACACACACACACACACACACACACACACACACACACACACACACCCCTGTTAGAAATGTGGCCATGGTCTGGGATGTAGTATGATACACCTATAACCCCAGCACTCAGGGACATGGCCACTGAAAGACTGCCAATGCTCTAGAAGAGGGTCCTAGCCTATGCACACACAGACAGGTACTAAGATTCAGTGGGCTTAAAAAAAGAGATAACACATTATGTTGGGAGGCAAAGTACTGGTGGGGTTAGAGAGAAACAGAGGGGGAAGGAATAAGAAATGGATTTGACCAAAATACAGTGTATAAATGTATGCAATCCTAAAACAAGACTAACAATAGAACACAAATAGTTCTGAAAAAAGTGGGAAAAAAAGCAACCTTGGACCTGCCAGTCCACATTCCCACCTGTAAAGTGTGGGGAACTTGTGCTGACTGAAGACTTATAAAAGCATGTCGAAACTTAAAAGCAAACAGCAAAATCCCAACCTATATGCTAACTGCTCGGAAGTGGAGAAACAGCATCAGTTTTGGATGTCACACCTACAAACATGAGGTCTCAGGAGACATGGTAGACACAGTCACTGAAGGAAACTCACTTTATGTCCAGGTACCTCTGTTCCCGGCACAGCTTTCATGTGGAAATCTACTCCTCCCATCTTTTCCAGTAAGGTAGTGTTGCCAGTGGTTGATTTTTCTTTCTTTGCTTTTGCTTCTTCTCTTTCTTGGGCTAATCTGAATTGAGGGGCAAATAAAAGCAAATCAGCCGTGAAAAAATGTTTAGGGGTGCCATTCAGGTAACCCTAAGTGAGCACCAAAATATCATTACATTAATAAAAAACAAAGCAAAACACTTCTTTAATAGTATAATTACTATTTTTTAAACACACAGATTGTCACTGTAGAATGACTAGAATCCTACATTTGGTTAACCCTTGTCTACATCAGCTCCACTCTATTCACAAATATTTACAATGTACTCTCCCACTCCTGTGCTCTGCGACATGAGCTGCCTTAGCTCTCCTTCATGCACCAACCATAAGCTCCACTGATATAAAAAATAATGTATGTATAGAGTATATAGTATATAATGATACACTATTTTATTGACTATGTAAGACTGGTGTCAAATCATGTAGGCCAAGCAATCCATCATGACTACATATCCAATTCTTTCATCCCCATATTCTTAAATGTTTCCCATTCTGGAAATTCCCAAATAAATTGAATTGTTTCCCTCTGAAAAATTAGCTTTATGACTATGAAAGCTCTAACAGTTGTTATATACTGTTGCTCTGAAATCACATGCAGAATTATTATGTCTCTGAGAACTGCCCATAGGCACACACATTTGAACACCTGTGTCCCTAGTTGGTGAGCTGTTTAGGAAGGATTAGTAGGCATGGCTATGTTGAAGGAGGTGTATCACTGGGCATGGGCTCTGAGATTCCAAAAGCCCAAGCCATTCCCAGTTAATTGTCTCTGTGCCTCATTCTTGTAAATAAGATGTAAGCTCTCAGCTACTGCTCCAGCACTATGCATGTCTGCTTATTGCCATGCCTGGTCATGGACTCTAACCCTTTGGAACTCTCAAAAAAAGAGTGAATGCTTCGTCATGGCAACAGAAAAGTAACTAAGACAGTGTCTCATATGTACATATTTTCTTTCGCTCTCAATCTTTGTATGACACTGCATTAACAGTCAAAATCAACAAGTGTAATTCAGTATCATCTGTAATAACATAATTCTATTTAGGACTCTTTATCTTTGGGCATAGAAACATTTTCACATTTATAAGACATCTTCATAAATTACCTATAGACAGCCAGATGTAGAAATAGTAGGAAAATCAGAGAAAAACATACACATGCATACACATGCAACAGCACTGAATTCTCTTTCCATATGGCTTGAAAGGAGAATCGAGAAAGACTTTAGCTCTGCTTGTAAGGTAAGGACTTGCTAGTGTCCTGTTTTCACTTCTGTTACTGCGATAAAATGTCCCATACAAAAAGCAACCTAGTGGAGAAATGGTTTAAGGTCACAACTCTGAGTTATAGTCCATTATAGTCGACCGCAGGGTAGTCAAGGCAGGAACCTCAAGCAACTAGTCACATTCACAGTAAAGAGCAGAGAGAATAAATGAATGCATGCATAGTCCTCAACTACCTTTCCTACTCTTATCAGTCTAGGGCTCAAAACTGGGGAATGGCACCATCCACTTCCAAGTTAGGACTTCCCAAATCAATGAGAGAAATCAGGACAATCTGCTACAAACAACCTGTAAGCCAATATGATGTAGACAATACTACATTAAACTACTATTCCTACGTGATTCCAGGTTGTGAAACGAATCATGACAACAAGTAATGTATTACTCAATAATTTCAAATTAGTTAGGAAAACTTATAAAACGCAGTTATACTATAAAGAAACGGGGTTTAAATACACGTGGGGCAAATCTTACCTGTGTAAAAAACTTTCTTTTGCTAGTTGAATTTGTAATGTTCCACCTTTCCATTTTGTTTTGTTTAAAATAGACATACCTATATAGTAAAGAATTGCCGAAGTTCATTTCCATGCAAAACTGTATTTCCGCACTTCCCCCCCCCTTAATTATTTATATTTAGTACTAGAAAAAAATAGGCTTATTTGTTATAAAAAGACACCTACAATGTGAAAAAGTGAACCAGAGAGAAAGAACCTAGGCTTCTGGCCTTATTCTGATCAGTTAGCAGTTTTCTCCCCCTTCTTTTAAAAAAAGATTTATCTTTATTTCATTCATTTTATTCCATGTGTGTGCACGTTTAGTCTGCTCGTTTGTGTCTGAATACCCCCGAAGGCCAAAAGAGGGCATGGGATCCCCTGGACGTGGAGCCACAGGTGACTGTTGGCCTCCCATGTGGGGCTAGGAAGTGAACCTGGGTCCTCTGCAATAGCAGCAAGCATTCTTAACTATTGAGACATTCCTTCACTCCAGCTTGTAGGTTTCTTTCAGTTACTTGAAGACTAACAAAGAAAATAATATATAAACTGTAAAGTAAAACTTATGTGCAAATAGTTTATAGACTCATTTTAGGAACTTCTGGTTTACTTTTTATTTACTATTTTGTTATTTTCCATTACACAAATAAACAATGAAATCTTTTCAGAGTGAATTAGAGCATATTTTATGACCTTGTTGCATTTTAATCTTTCACCTCAATCCAATTATCACCACAAAGCATGTACACACATTAGCTAGTGATTGCACTGTGCTTTAATTGTTGTGCCCTAGTAGTTGATTTTTCTAATATCTATTGCCAGCTTCCTTAATGTAACCACTAACAGTATCTTTCATGCAGTAGATATTTTACTATGTACAAATGTACTATTTAATTTAGTCCTTACAGTAACATTATGAGGTAAATCACTAACTTTTCATTTACTGGACTTAGAAGTTTAAATAAATTACCTTATATATAGTCTTGTTAAAAATAATCTTTTTGCAAATGTAATTATAAAAGACTGATTATTTTCTCCCAATGGCATGTTCCTTTTACTTGATTTACTTGCCTTTTCTTTTTTGACTTTCAAGAAGTTAGAATACATTAACTGCATCAACAGAATGATAAATCATCATCGAAAACTAATACTCACCCTTATCTTTACTAATCTCATAATCTAGTTTCAAAGATATGGTCTGTCAAGGTCATATTCTAATGTCCTTTCATAATAAGTCTTAAAGACAAAGGATTAGCTGTCCAAGAAAAGAAGGACTTAGGAGAAATGTGGCCTAATGCTCTGTGGGATAAGTGTAATAGGCAATTTCTATGGTAGTTTGGTCCTTTGTGCAAATTATTTGAAAATAGTAGTTTCTGGGCAAAGCTACTAGCATGTGATACTAAGTCTTCTGGAACTAACTGAATGAATGGAAACATGAGATGTAGGGCTCCAAAATGCTCTTGAAATAGTTGCCAATCTACATAACACATAAGTGACTAATGAGGCTTAGATATGGGACCATAGTCATTTCAGTTACAAACACATTGACAAATAAAATAAAAAATACATGATGATCTTACATTTTTTCAGGTCCACTTCTGTTATTTTGATGTTAACATATGCAAAGGCCTTTTGTGAATTTCCTAAAAAAGAAAATTTGGTTGATTTAAATTTTTATCCAGAGAACCATGTAAATCTCAATTGTTTCTGATTTTGTTTTATTATGAGACACCTTGCTGGCCTTGAACTCAGATAACTGCCTGCCTCAGCCTCCTGAGTGCTGGGATTAAAGATGTGCATCACCACACACACACAGCCTTAAAAAGCTTTCCAAGTTTAAAAAGTGAGTTCTTTTTTTCTTTTTTAAAGATTTATTTATTTATTATTTATACAGAAGAGGGTGCCAGATCTCATTACAGATGGTTGTGAGCCACCATGTGGTTGCTGGGAATTGAACTCAGGACCTCTGGAAGAGCAGCCAGTGCTCTTAACCTCTGAGCCATCTCTCAAACCCCCCCCCCCAAAAAAGTGAGTTCTTAAATACTTTGAAAGAAAATACTTTTGCCACAACAGACCACAAACCTGAATTTTTATAAATACAAATTTATTCAAAATAAAATGAGTAAGAAAAAAAATCCCTCAAGTAATCAGTGAAGACGAATCTTGATTGTATGTTAATGACAGTCTACTTAGCAAGATACTTAATGCTAGAATGTTGACTCCTAAAATTGAAAGTAAAGATGTTTGGGAAATTCAAATATTTTATATAATTTCTCTGGTTTCAAAATTAATTTTCATTTGCAATACCTCCAGGACACCATATATCATTTTCAATGCGCCAATATTCAGCTCCAGAGTTGTTTTCTTCTGTAATACCTGTCCTGTGTTGATACATATCCAGTTAATGGTTATAGAATTACCTTGGTCATCTTTGCGAGTAATGATCTCCACATCAGAAATTTCTCCAAATCTGCTGAACTGATTTTGTAGGTCTGTCTCAGAAATGCCTTGTCCAAGCCCACCCACAAAGAGGCGCTTCATTTCTCTGTTGGCTTTCATGAATGCTGGGCATCTATCTAGAGAAGTAATTTTGTGAAGAAAAACACTTTCTTAATAGTTTTTTCCCACAAATATAACCCAACTCTTTCCCCTGAAACTTCTGTGTCAATTTGGTCTTATGGAACTCATTATTCGTATTGTTTCAGATTTTATACCTGGAAATTTTACAAAGGCCCTACATCAACATTCTTAACGCACATTGAAATCGCACACAAACACCAATGTTTTCTCTGTAAACAACCATAGCTATTTTATCTTAGCCTTTTCATTTCCTTACATTATTGGGTGATTCCCCCCCCCCCCCTCCTCTCCGTGATTCGTTTGCACATTCATTTTGACTTTAACAGATACTGACAAAATAGTAAGCTAAAGGCTAAAAGAATCTCCATCCTGGAGCTCCATAGTCATAACAGAGATAAAGTCTGCAACTACAACAGTATAGCAAAATACAAGCGTCCCCAAAGCGCCCTTCAGGCACAAAGGGAGCAACTAATGTTATACCTAAAATATTTTCCCCACTGTGTGCCTGGACTGCACAAAGCGCTTTGGGTGGTTTTCATTGTTCAGAGTGGCAGAAGTTAAGACTTTTCCCAGTGCCACTTAGAAAACACCAGTGGTGAAGCAAGGATAATTTCAGAGCCTGGAACTGTTAACACTACACTACCAAGGTTGCTGCGAAAGTTTTCAGGAGGTCCCTCCATCTCGTTTAGCTCTCGACAGATGCTCTCCTCAGCTCTCACTCAAACCTTCCTCAAAAGCTGGCTGACTCCTTCCAAGCGAGATCACACAACAGCCAGCAGGAAAGCCAAGCAAAGACCTGCAGTCTGGGAGAGACCTACGGTGTGCCACTTCTTGGCAGCCTCCGCCCCATCCTACCCACTCCTTCTTCCTCCGAGAAGTCCCAAGTTAGGAAAGGAGAAGTAAGGCCCAACTGCCCATCACTTCTCACACGCAGACACACTCCTCCAGGAGCTGGCTGTCAGCTCTAGCGCAGGGTAGCTCCCAACTTCTAATAACACGTGCCAGCAGGCGCACTTTCTTTTCTTTCCTGCAGGATTTCCAACCCAGTCTCCTAAGGTTCCGTTTACACGCAGTTCCTGAGGGCTCTTTATTTCGTCTACCTTCGTTCTAACTAACGTTCCGCTACCTTCTCTTCCACGTCTGTAAAAGAGCCGAGGGAAAAATAATTCCGTAATTCCTACAGAAAAGACAGGCCGCCACCTGACGCTCGACTTCCGGGCCAAGTAGGCGGAAGTGGGGAAGCGGAACAAAAATAAAGAGGCTCTTTTCCTCGTGCTTCCCGAAACCGCCTCCTCAGTGACGTAAGGGTTCGGGTTGCTCAGAGGCCCAGAGAGGGGGCGGAGCAGCCTTTGGAGCTTGATGTTCGATTTGGAACGAACCAACTCTAGGGAGAGTCGGGAGTGTCTAGACACCCGATGCGACGTTCTGAGGGACGTAAGGCTCTAGAACGTTGTTTGAGGTTGGGGCGGACGCGTGTCGCCGAGCAGCCTCTCCCCCGCGAGCTCGTGAATGGTCCGCGCCGGGGGCGCGCGCGCTGCTTGAAGCGGCTGGCGAGCAAGGCGCTCTGACAGAGCTGTGATCTACAGCTTCTGCCGCAGTGCTGGGCGCGGGGTGCCATGGATCCCGAGACCCGCGAACTGCGCGCCTTGGAGGCCGAGGTGGCGGCGCTGCAGCGGGAGTGCAGTTTGCTGCCGAAGCCCTGGGAGAAGACGTCGGGAGCCCGGTACGTGGCTCCTCTCCACCCCTGGGGCCCACGCATCCTAGCACCCTCCTCATAGCTCGGGGCTCCGAGTCCGTGCACGCCGGGTGCTGAATAGTGTAATGGGAGACCTCCCGAAATGTGAATTTGAATCAGTATGGATTCTGTGAGGACATCTCAAGAGTCTGAGCACTGTCTTTGGGGCTCATGACTTGATATAACCAGCAGAAAATAGTTTTGCCCGGTTAATGAGAATCAATGGGAAAGTATGGCTTTGCTTTTAACTAAACAATCTCGCCTTCGGGAAACAGTATCTAGTTGGGCTGTTTTTATAGTTTTGGAGACATTCTTACTCTGTAGATCAGGAATTCGCTCCACTTCGTTTTAAACTTATGATCCTTCTTCCTCAGCCCCCACCCCCAGAGATGAGGTTATTCCCCGACCCGCCACGCCTTGCTCTAGTTGGGATTTCCTGACTCTGTTTTTGTGGGTCACCTAACTATAGTTAAGTGATCCTGATCTTTTTGTGTGGTGGTGGTGGTGATGGTGATAGTTAATGACAGAAATGACCTCTGAAAAATAGCTTATGTGAAATAAACATTGCTAATACCCTCTATAAGAAAGTCTGGTAATCCTCTGGATTGGATGCTTCTGTTAACCTCTATTTGAAGGTAATGATCATGGGGGTCAAGAGTTACATAAGGTACTAGAAAAATCCAAAGTCCAAGCATTCTCCTCAATTCAAAGAGAAGAAAGAAGGAAGGCTGAAACTAACAGGAATTTAGTATCTTAAACATGAAAACAAACTGTATTTTGTTAGGTTTAATTTAGTACAGTTGCAGAGAATGAGTTTTCCTTTGCTGAAAAGAACCTTTGGAGTGCTGGAAAATGTGGCAAAGTCTTAAAGAAAATAAAATAATTGAAAGTTGTAACTGATGAAAAGGAGAAATGTGCACTGGCCTATATATGATCTTCCACAAGCAAGAATGTGAGATACTTGCTACTGACTCAAGTGTGACCCTCATATTGGAAACATTAGGGTTACCTATGAGTTGGTGAGACCACCAAGCTGACTCCACCCCCACTTAGCAAATTAGAATTTGTATTTTATCAAGACAGCCTGCCCCTATACCTTTTGTATGCACACTTTAAAGTTTGAAAGGTAGAAGCCAGGTGGTGGTGGCACACACCTTTAGTCCTAGCACTTGGGGCAGATCAATGAGTTTGAGGCCAGCCTGATTTAAGAGTGAGTTCCAGGACAGCCAGGGCCATTAAACAGAGAAACCTCCTCTCAAAACCAAGAAAAAAAGTTTGAGAAGCATTGTCATACAATAAAGGAAAGTAGTTTCTTTACTAACCACAAGATGTCAATATAAGCCCAGTATAAAATAGTAGATTGTGTAGAATTCTCAGTAAAGGAGTTGAAAGTTAGAAGAATTTAGATTAGGGAAGACATTAAATGTCAGTCAGAGTGTGTGGATTTAATGTGAATTTTTTCTCACTGTGGTAAAGGAAGATTGAGGCCTGTGTACTAAACTACTTAATTTTTTAAATTATTATTGTATGTGTATTGTGTGTGAATGATGGCACATGTATGCTATAGCACTTTCAAGTGTCAATTCTCTCCTTCCAGTGGGGATAAAACTCCAGTGTCAGGCTTGTGTAACGAATACTTTTCCCTGCTTAGCCTTCTTGCCAATCCTCCAAGATACTTTTAAAGTCATCTTAATGGTTGACTGGATTGGCAGCTGGAAAACTGGAACAAAGTTGTTGTTTAGTTATATCCATGTGCCCACACTCTGATTCCAAAATTACACGACTTCAGATCCTGGCTTTGCTATGGGCTGAGTGATCTTGATTTGGTAATCTCCTCCTCCTGTGCTTCAGGGTTTCTCTTCTCATTTGCCTAATTGCTTCCACTACTACATTGACTAGAAATGATGAAGTATATTCCTTTTCTTTAATTTTTTTTTCGTTAGCATACAATGTAGTTGATGTCACCATGGCATCTTCTTACATATATGCTGTTTGTTGTCTTTTGTTCCCAACTGTTCTCTTTTACCATCTCCCACAGCTGGTTCTCTTTCTTCCTCCTATAGGTCCTGCCTTCTGCTTTCCTCTCCAAATCCTCTTTCTAGTTTCCTGATCTGTACTCACATCTAAACACACACACACACACACACACACACACACACACACACACACACACACACACGGCGGGGGTGCAGAGGGGAGAACAAGAACTTTGGGTGAGAAAAAAGTAGTATTTGTCTTTTAGGCTTATTTCATTTAATATGATAAGTGTCTCCCTCTCTCTCTCTCTGAGTAGAGTCAGTTTTGTTTTCTTACTGTGACAGCCTCCTTCATCAGGTCACATAGAGGCAGCTACCATTTTACTTGGAAGTCCCTAACTCAAAAAGCTTCAGAATGTCCCTGTTCTGACTGCATGTATGTCGATGTACTATGTGTGTGCCTAGTGCCCACTAGAGCCAGAACAGAGCATCAGAGCCCCGGAACTGGAGTTACAGGCTTATGAGACACCATGGGGGTGCTGGAAGTCAGAATTGGGTCCTCTGGAAGAAGAGCTGGTGCTCTCAGCCGCTGAGCCAGCTCTCCAAGCCTCACCTTCAGTACTAGGGACAGAACCTACAGGAAAAACTGTATAGTAAGTTATACACTTACTAGTTGCCATTTAACTATTTCTGATATTTGCTTTTCAGGAAATCACTTCAAAAATTTCCCCAGTCAGATTCTGAGGGATGGGAATCCTTGAAAGACCTGAAAAGTCAGCTTGGGCATTTAAAATCTGAACTTTCATTTCTAAGTCAACTTACTGGCATCAATATAAGAAATTATTCCAAGATTGAGGACATTACAAACACTGAAGTGACTGAAAAGGGTAAGTATTATTTTTAACCTGGATGTGATTTTTAAAATTTATTATGAGTGTGTGTTGGAGCAGGGTACACATGTCACAGTGTGCTTGTGGACATCAGAGGACAACTTTCAGGGGTCTGGTCTCTCTCCACCATGTGGAGGCAAGTCTGTCTTCTAGCTTCTGCATTACACCCTCCATCCAGGCAAGCTGACCACAGCTCCCAGTCCTCATCCTCCAGGCTGGACCACAGCTCCCAGTCCTCATCCTCCAGGATGACTGGACCACAGCTCCCAGTCCTCATCCTCCAGGATGACTGGACCACAGCTCCCAGTCCTCATCCTCCAGGCTGGACCACAGCTCCCAGTCCTCATCCTCCAGGCTGGACCACAGCTCCCAGTCCTCATCCTCCAGGATGACCACAGCTCCCAGTCCTCATCCTCCAGGATGACTGGACCACAGCTCCCAGTCCTCATCCTCCAGGCTGGACCACAGCTCCCAGTCCTCATCCTCCAGGATGACTGGACCACAGCTCCCAGTCCTCATCCTCCAGGATGACTGGACCACAGCTCCCAGTCCTCATCCTCCAGGCTGGACCACAGCTCCCAGTCCTCATCCTCCAGGATGACCACAGCTCCCAGTCCTCATCCTCCAGGATGACTGGACCACAGCTCCCAGTCCTCATCCTCCAGGCTGGACCACAGCTCCCAGTCCTCATCCTCCAGGATGACCACAGCTCCCAGTCCTCATCCTCCAGGATGACTGGACCACAGCTCCCAGTCCTCATCCTCCAGGCTGGACCACAGCTCCCAGTCCTCATCCTCCAGGATGACTGGACCACAGCTCCCAGTCCTTATCCTCCAGGCTGGACCACAGCTCCCAGTCCTCATCCTCCAGGCTGGGCCACAGCTCCCAGTCCTTATCCTCCAGGCTGGACCACAGCTCCCAGTCCTCATCCTCCAGGATGACCACAGCTCCCAGTCCTCATCCTCCAGGATGACCACAGCTCCCAGTCCTCATCCTCCAGGCTGGCTGACCACAACTCCCAGTCCTCCTCACCAACTCCTTACAGATCTCTTCCTCCTTTTTTCCCACATATATTCCAAGGATCTAATGTAAGTCCTACAGCTTACAAGGCAAAGGCTCTACCAACTGACATAACCCCTAGTCCTATTCTTAACCTTTAAGAAAAAATTAGTCTGTTCAAATTTAAAAAGTATTGAAATTCAAGTAATTTTTTTCTATAAATTTATCCCATTTAGCAAGTGGCTCAATCCAAAGCAAATTACTTTCAGAGATGATTTTCACTAATAGAAAGCTTTTCATCCTACAGTGCTTCTATTTCTTTTTTTTCTTTTTTTTTTTTAAAGATTTATTTATTTATTATGTATACAGTGTTCTGTTTGCATGTATCCCTGCAGGCCAGAAGAAGGAGCCAGATCTTATTACAGATGGTTGTGAACCACCATATGGGTGCTGGGAATTGAACTCAAGACCTCTAGAAGAACAGCCAGTGTTCTTAACCTCTGAGCCATCTCTCTCTAGCCCTTCTATTTCTTTTAATAATTCTATACTTGAATGATAATTATTAAGTGACTGTTTCATATGCTGGTTTCTACATTACACAGTTGCATGACACACATATATTAAAATGAGATGTGGTATGAATGCATTTTGGGGAATAAATTTTCAAAAGAAAGAGGCTAGGAGAAAATGTTAGATTTTTTAATAAAACAATTTTCTGGCCAGGCGGTGGTGGCACATGCCTTTAATCCCAGCACTCGGGAGGCAGAGGCAGGCGGATCTCTGTGAGTTCGAGGCCAGCCTGGGCTACCAAGTGAGTATTGGTGGAATTATTAAGGCCACTCCACATAGTTAAAAGGGAAGTTTATTTTGTGGGGTAACTTACAAATGAAGGGGTAGGTCGCAGAGTCTGGCAAGGTAGAGGGTAGTCCGGCGGCGGCGTTCTCTGGAGAACTCTGCTCGGTCCACCTCTCGCGTCCGGCGTCCCGGAACCAAGAGAGTGAGTTCTTCCCGATCCTTCGTCTTCTGCTTCCTCCTCTGCCCCGCCTTGTGGGTGTGACCATTACCGAAGCCTCAGTGGGGGTTGGAACTTCCAGGCCAATGCTGGGATGCCTATCCACTACAAGTGAGTTCCAGGAGAGGCACAAAGCTACACAGAGAAACTGTCTCAAAAAAAATTTTTTTTCTTTGGGTGGTGGCATGTAGTTTTTTTTCTATCTGTACTCCCATGTTTTCCCAATTTTCTAGAAAAATAAACTTTATTACTGTAATGAAAAAAATTTTATTCAAATTTCAAAAATATATGAGTTTATTATAGTGTATATATGTAATCTATATATGTATTGTATCTTTCATAATGAAAAAAACAAAATTTAGACTCAAATCACAGTATTTTTGAGGGCATGAGCATCTTGTCTACAAAATAAAGTAATCTGTGTTATTTCTTTCTTTTTTTTTTTCTTCCAAGACAGGGTTTCTCTGTGTAGTTTTGGTCCCTCTCCTGGATCTCTCTCTGTAGACCAGGCTGGCCTCAACTCACAGAGATCCTCCTGGCTTTGCCTCCTGAGTGCTGGGACTAAAGGCTGCACCACCACCACCCGGCCTGATCTGTGTTATTTCTAAGATTCCATTCAAGATTCATCTTTACCACATTTTGGCCCTTTTAATACTTTTTTAGTGTGTGTATGTGTGGGACATGTACCAGAGTACTTGTGTCAGAAGACAAATTAAATTGAAAAAGTTGGTTCTTTCCTTCTACTGCATGGGTTCCAGGTATCCAAGCTGGGTTGTTGAGTTTGGTGCCAAGTGTTTTGATCCCCCCAAGCCATCTCACCCACTGGTCCTTTGAGTCCAAGATCACCTGGATTTTCTTCAGTATTATACTCTATGAATTACGTATTTTTGTTTTTTATTGTATAAGTCTGTGATCTGTTTTGAATTGTTATAAAAGTCAGTGTTTAGATTTATTTTTTTGCATTCAAATGTCCAACAAATTTTTCAACTAGAGTAGCCTTTCTCCATTGACTGCCCTTTTTTTTTTTTTTTTTTTTTTTTTTTTGAGACAGGGTTTCTCTGTGTAGCTTTGTGCCTTTCCTGGAACTCGCTTTGGAGACCAGGCTGGTCTCCAGCTCACAAAGATCCACCTGGCTCTGCCTGCCTCCCAGAGTGCTGGGATTATAGGCGTGCGCCACCACCGCCCAGCTTGGTTTGTTTGTTTTTTTCCGAGACAGGGTTCCCTGTGTAGCTTTGTGCCTTTCCTGGTTCTCAATTTGTAGACCAGGCTGGCCTTGAACTCACAAAGGTCCGCCTGGTTCTGCCTCCCAAGTGCTGGGATTAAAGGCGTGCGCCACCACCGCCCAGCGCCTTTTTTTCTTTATCAGAAATAATTTTACTATATTTATGATTTTACTTCTTGGCTATTTTGTCCTTTTGATCTATTTATCTATGCTTTCGTTGATACCACATTGTCTGAATTATAATAGCTTGATAGTAAGTTTCAAAATTGGATATTCTTTCTCCTTCCCTCTGTGTCTTGCTCTGGTCTTATACCCACTCCTTGCTTTGCTGTCTTCCTTCCTGAACTTTACAGTGTATCTCAAACTCCTAATACCCTGCTTCAGCCTCCCGAGTTTTGGGATTGCAGGCATGCACCACCTCATCCAGCATCTGCATTTGTTACCACCTGTAGAGTAAGTCCTGCTACCAATTCAGAATGCCTTTCTGATACTGTTATGCAAATGAACTTGTTTCTGTGCTTTCTTTGTTGCCTTAGTTTCAGTCCTACATCTTCCAGGTCTGTGTACTACCTAATTCATTCATTGGCTTTCCAACTTCCAAAATGAAGTTGTTCCTTTCATTCCTGGTATCTTTATCTTTGTAGTATTGTGTCCTCCTCAAAAGAACTTCCTTAATAGAACTACTTACCTCCATGTAGTCAGAATAATTCTTAACTCTTGGGAGATAAGGAATAGTCTGTGATAGAAGATGAGGGGAACTTACAAGGCACTATAAAATTGGGACATCTTGATTTGGGTGCTGGTTACATGAGTAAACACATGTAAAAATGATTGAGGTATTAAGAGTATTGCATTTTAAGCATTTAATTATGCTTGCTATATTTCAAACATACCACTTGAACTCATTTTTATACTAGGTTTTTTCTTTTGGGCCACCAACCAGCTCCCAAATCAAGACATGTAGACTTATTAGTTTTGAATGCTTGGCCTAGCTTAGGTTTGTTTCTAGCTACCTCTTTTAACTTAAACTAACCTGTTTTTCTTCATCTACATTTTACTTCAGGGCTTTTTATCTTTTGATGTTTTGCCTGCATGTAATGTCTGTGTGAGAGTGTCAGATCTTGGAGTTGCAGATAGTTGTGAGCTGCCATTGGTGCTGGGATTTGAATCCTGGGTCCTCTGGAAGAGCAGCTAGTGCTCTTAACCACTGGGCCATCTCTCCAGCCCCTACCTCTTCTTTCTGTATGTCCTACTCTGTCAAGCTGGTTGGCAGCTTCCTGACTGTCTGGCCCTGGACACCTCCCTCTCTTTCTTCATCAATCTCTCCTCTTTCTCTCCTCTTGTTCTATTTATCTCTCTGCCTGCCAGCCTCATCTATCCCTCTTCTGCCTAATTATTGGCCATTTGGCTTTTTATTAAGCCAGTCAGGTGCCTTAGGCAAGCTAGGTGAAACAGCAACACATCTTTTCATAATTAAACAAATGCAGCAGAAACAAATATAACACACTTTTACATAGTTAAAGTGTAGCTGGAGAGTTTCCAGGTCCCACCAAGACCCTGCAGTCCCACAGCACACTTATAAAATAACCACTCAGATGCTTATATTACTTATAAACTGTATGGCCATGGCAAACTTCTTGTTATCTAGTTCTAATATCTTTAACCCATTTCTATTAATCTATACATTGCCACGTGTCTCGTGGCTTACCAGTATCCTTGCATCTTGCTCCTCATCAAAGTGGCTGGCAGCTTCTCTCTGCCTCAGCCTTCTACTTCCCAGACTTCTCTCTCTTTGTCCCGCCTACACTTCCTGCCTGGCTACTGGCCAATCAGTATTTTATTTATCAATCAGTCATCCACAGCACTTCCCCTTTTTTCTTTTTTTCAAAAAGGAGGGTTTTAACTTTAACATAGTAAAATTCCATATAATAAAACTATTACCAAGCAAGACTTTCAGTTACAATATCTAGTATATTTATAATATCTAGTCTATTTGTATTTGGCAAAATTAAAGAAGATATTCTATCTATTCTATATTTGTGAGTCTAAGGTTTCATGTCTAACTTAATCTTGTATCATAACTAAGGAAAATTATAACTATCTAGTCTTCAACTACATCAAAGACCTCAGAAGGATATAATATTACCTGAGAAATGGTAGAAGGATGCAATCAACTTTGGGAGTCTTGCTAGAGTAGACAGAGATAGCTGGCAGCCTGGACAGTCATCCAAAGTTCCTCTGTAAAGTTGGGGCATCTGTCTTCAGTTCACAGGCCTAGAGTCTCTCAATCACTTCTCTCTGTGTCCTGTAGAATGTCTGGCAGTTTTCCTCTGCATATCAGGAACCTGAAGGACCATTTTGCCAAGCAAACTTCAGTGGTCACCTTCTGATGGGTCCTGCATGTCCAGTTGATCAAACAGTCCAGGCACGAACAGTTTCTTGCCCAAATGGCTATTTTTTGCCAAGAAGAAGAGAAACTCCATACAGAGTATCTTCAATGTCCATCCTCCTCACTGAAGTAAATCGGTGCTGCCAGGAGCAGACATGTCTCACTGTCCAGAAAGTCTAAATTTTTAAAACATTGTAAATGCCGTATTCTGTAGGTCTTTGAAGTATTTGAAGATTACTTATCTATTGGAAATATATCTATGTATACCTAGAAAACTTAACTAACATGGCTACAAGTTAGACTATCATAGAAGACTAATTATTAATCTATATTTCTTAGTTATCCATTACAATTTAAATGAGTTACATAAACATAATACCTTAAACAAGAGTAGAAATATATATACAGTATAACAAAAGTTAAGTTTAAACTTGTATCAATAAACTGAAATCTATAGCAATGTAAAACATTTTAAACAAGTTGCTCGTTAAAAGTAAGTTCATTAATCTACCCTTTCATCCTACCATATGTACACTATCCTCTTTTCTTCTTAAGAAAGAGATTGCTTTCATAATCACCCTTCTTTAAATAAAAATATTGGTTTTTGTCTGTCCCACACCAGAGGGCTCTTCTGATATGGGACACAAGAATCTTTCAACCTTTTGTTTTAGGAATATGCTTGGGTTTAGAGAAGAAGTGAGCCAATTCCATCTCCAAAGCCAGCTTGGTATATTTGGGAATTTGCGTGTAGTTTTTCATATTACTTCCTGCTGGATGAGGGCACTGTATTCTTATGGGGACATAAAGAAAATTTTAGGATTATGGAGTAGTCCGTGAGGGTGTATTGTATGAGCCAGTTGTCTTGAAATCATTCTGGATGTTGGATCATCTGAGCCATGGTGTTATCAGAGACCTGTTAGGGGGTCTTGGCTGGTCAAACCTGATGTATCTTAATCTGGAACAAATCCACAGCCTCTGGCTTTCTGTGGAAATAAAAGTAGAACCTCCTTTCCAAAGCAACATATCCTTAGATCCAAATTTTGAAGTCAAGGTATCTTTAAAATAGACATTGGCTTAACTCACCAGCTTTTATAATCCAATGTCTTTCTGCAGTTAAAAATCCCAAAGACAACATAATCCAGATTCTCT